>NC_134482.1:8235758-8440758 GCF_964194025.1 Convolutriloba macropyga
AAGACTCTCAATTATATGTTTTCCTACGACTCGGACAGAAGTATTGGTGCAGCTTCTTGTTATCGATAATTTTAAAACAGGCTGTAAAAGTCAATGGCGCGCCTTATAAATTAGTGTTTAGCTCAAATGGCTGAACGAATTGAACAGCGAAGAGGAGAAAGCGATTTTTTTATTACATCGCGTTTTGATAGAGAGAGCAAGAAAAGTAGGTATAGAAAAGTTTCAATTAAGCGAGATCAAGTGTGGCTTGAAAGCAGATATTTTGTTTTGATTTAGTTTTTTTCTATTAAAGTGGTTTTCTTATCCATATTAACAGGAAATTGTACGTTTGGGAGCTTTTTCGACTGAATGGATTTTAAATGTTTCAACTGAACGAACATTAAATTCTTTCACGCATTAAATTACGCATTGCGGTGAATACTGTCAAAGTCAAAAGGTCAAAATAAAAACCGGGAGAAACCGATAAAGCCCGGTAATGAAGCGAGAGCACGTGTGGCTTCAAAGCAGATATTTTTGGTTTAAATTAGTGTTTTTCGTGTTAAGTTGTTTTTCTGATCCATATTAACAGGAAATTGTACGTTTGGGAGCTTTTTGACAGTCTCATATAAATTTTGACTTTTTTATGCAATCTTGAGCGTTTCAACTATTTCGCATTTTTAAAGTTTTTTGCATTCGTTTTATTTGTTTAGTGTATTCTTGTTATTTTTTTGAAGTCATTAGTCGTTGTATTGATTTTGCTGAACTTTTTATTTTAATTACATCATTTAATAAATGCTTTAGGTAAAGAAAGTGCCTAAATTCATTAAATTTCTGCTTCTTTCTTCTAATTTTTGATGTTTTTTGCCAAAATATCTTTTTGTGTTTTTTGGAATCGTTTGGTCATGTTCAAATCTTTATTGTTTTTTATGATGATTTTGTAACCATACGTAGTGTAGGCAAAGAAAACAGAAATGTTTGGTGGGTCAGTTTGAAGTTTTTTAGACTTCGTAGGGGGCGTCGTGGATGCTCCAGATTTACACGAATTGTTTCTTAATGTGCTTTGAAACTTTGCAATTCTTAGAGAATGTCATTAAAAAAAGCCGGATTTTAGGCATTGTAATTTCATAAAAGAGTTTTTAGACTTTGTTCTTTAATTTTACTTGTTCTAATACCGTCTATCTTAATTACCAGAAAGAGTTTGACAAAGTTCTTTATACTATTCTCATTCACAAACTGGGAAAAATGTTTTGATTACTCGTCTTCATCCCAATTTTCTTTTTACGCAATTGATCGTTATCAAAAAATATTATATCTGGTGGTTTGTCAGAAACCTTATTAGTTCTCAGTGCAATTTCTCGGGGTTTGGTTCTTGTTCCACTTCTGTTTCTAATTTTCTTAAACGATTTACATAGTATTTTAGACTGTATTCGTTTTCCTTCTGCGGATGATCTCAAAAAGTTAATTGAGCCCATGAAAATTAATAATGATCTAACATGACTGAAGGAGTGGAATTTTAAAATAGTTAATAAATAGTTAACAGTTAATAGCCTGAAAACGAACGTTCTTGTTTTTACCAGTTTTTTGAAGCACAATTTAATTCTTTGTGGTAATGCTATTGAAACTCTTGACCCGTGTAAAGACCTTGGTATAATAGTTGACAAGAAGACTAACTGGGCTAAGCATGCTGATGCCAAGCTTGCGTGTTCTAGACTAGCTTTCTATCGTCTTAAAAATTCTTTCCGTTCAATACCGACAGCAATGTCGAGTATACATATTGTTTCGTTAATTTTTTGTCGGTGACTTTTTGCAAATCAACTTTTGCAATGTGATACTTCCTTGATGATGAAGTTTGACAAATTTCAAACACAGTGCATTAGTTGGATTTTTGACAACAGATTTTTTGTATGTCGAGTTACTCCGGAGCAGTAGTTTTACTCATGTTTTCAGTTGCAACTACTGGATATCACAATTTTCAACCAAATTTTCGGAGGAAACAATGATGCTAACGTTT
Organism: Convolutriloba macropyga; assembly: GCF_964194025.1. Taxonomy (NCBI): domain Eukaryota; kingdom Metazoa; phylum Xenacoelomorpha; order Acoela; family Convolutidae; genus Convolutriloba; species Convolutriloba macropyga. The sequence continues at coordinate 8,237,749 of NC_134482.1, forward strand.
GCAAGTATGTTAAAGTAACCCCCGAAAGGGCTAGTATTCGTTATTGCTATTACAATTTTCTCAATTTAGACATCTCACTAAAACTATCTCTAATACTTACTTTGAGCGTGTCCTTGTTACAGCTAATTTCCTGCGGTGACGGGGAGTCATAGACTTAAATCTGTCTGTATCTGTCATTCATCGGCATCTTATCAGAACAGCGTGAACCATTTCCTCTGGATATCTCTTGCTCATGTCAATGTAATAACTGTCGAATTTTCAAAACTGTGTGATAAGAACTATTTCCGTACAGAGATAAAAATTTGCGTCTTTTAAAAAAATTTAAAATTGATGATTATTTTGAGAATAAAGTTCTCTCTCTCTCTCTCTTTCTTAGTCTCTGGCTTGAGTCACATGGTAGTCGTTTAGCGAACTTCAATTATGAACACAAGACACACTGTTACATACAACGGTTTTGCAGTCGCAGCTTCTGGAACGTTTCCAAGAAATTGTCCTTTTTTTGATTTTCCATTCTAAGATTAATGTTAATTTTGTTGGTGTTTCATATATAATGCCATAATAGCAAATTAAAAGTTGAATAAAGTTGGGTAATTTTTTATTAGTGTTTACGATAAGTTTTCCAGTCAGTGTTTTTGGACTTTGGTTTAAGATGTGTGCACACGTTTTAATGATTCGTGAAGTCAAATAAGAGTGGTTAAATTACTAATCACATTTACAATGTTCAAGCGAGTCTGTCATGTCCTTTATGAATAAAATGAACACTAGACGTAGTAATAACTTTGTTAGAGAGAGCATTATCAACTTGAACTTTATGTTTTCTACAGATTAAATAAGACTCGAACCATTCAATAAAAGCAGAATAAAAACCAAAAGGCACTAATTTTATCAGAAACAAATATTCTGGGACAGTATCAAATGCTTTTCTGACGACGAAAGAAATTGACAAACGGTCTGCCTATTGATCTCTGTTGATAGGAACACACTGCTGCAATTCCTCATGAAAACATGGTGCTGCATCTTTATATGATATTGCACCCCACCGTCAATAAAACTAAAGACCAAACGTACATTTTTTGTGTAGGATGCTAATGGGCCGGTCATTAGTTATGTCTTAGTTCGAACCACTATTGTGCAATGGAGTAGGAAACGAAGTGTTCCACTAATGAGGCCTCACAGGAGACCGCAAAATCTTTTTTAAGGAAGTTTGAAAATTAGGAGGCAAGTAGATGAACGCATTCTTGTAATCGACGAACAAGCACTTATCAATCTCAATTGTCAACTACAAGTAAATGATCAACTCTGCTTTTGCAGCTATGGTATGAGCCAAAAAAATTTTTGAAAGCTTTTGCGAATGTGTTTCACGTCGGGTGAGAAAATGCATATTATGCAATAAATAGAAATTTGGTTCAATTTGTCATTTCTTTCGGTTAATGCAAACAGATTTTGACAACGCGTTGTTAAGATGTCGTAGCAAGTCGCTCTAAACTGAAAATAAAGAGATCAGTCCACAGTTTAGAAGCAAAAGAACTCAAAACTAATATTAAAAATTTTAATTTGAAATGAGGACTTTGCATACGCAATCTCAAAAGCATTTTCAGTCGTACTTTTAGAAGAGAGCTCTATTTGGATTCAAGTTGCTTGGTGATCACAAAAATTGTGTGGTAGAAAACCGAGATTGAAGATCATCAGCACATGATAAAAGCTTGCCAGTTCTTCACCATGTTTGTGTACCTCAATCGGCAAATTGATTCAATCCGCAATCATTAACACGCTCAAGAAAATCGTCTTCAATTGAAATTTGACCAAGAGTTTAGCATTGACCGATCAAGTCAATCGAGTTTAGCATTGACCAATCAATTCCAGTAAAATCAAAATTGCCGAGAAAGCAAAAATTAAATTTGTTTATTCCTAGAGAAACTGAAAATTGAGAAAACTGATCAAGATAATCGTTGAAAGAGTCAACCATAGATGACGAGTTATCAACAAAAGCTGATGAGGCAGGTTGATTGTAGATATTTACCAAGAACTTTATTATTGAGTAACCTAATGTTGCGCAACAGCGTCTAAAGAGTATGAATGCAAGGATAAGTTGATTGACTTCAAAATAACCCAATGGTAGAGCAATCAAGATAGCACTCCGTTCAGAGTCATCTCTGTCGCTTCTTGCAAAAATTTGTAATTTTGGCGCTAAAAACTTTTCTGAATTGTATATTTTGTTTGACAACCAAATTTCTTTAAGGAACACGACAAAAGACTCGGTTGATGCGACTATTTGGAGAATTTTTTGCCGGTGATCGGTAGATCTGATTAACTGACAGTTAATCAGCAAGCAATTGATAGATTTCACTCATAAAGATACCTCCATGACTGGAACGCGAACATCTCCTAAGATTTGCTCCAGATTCTTAATTCTGAAATCAGTTCGATCTTCACCTTTCGTGTTTATCATCTCGAAACGTTGCGCGAATTTTTTTTCTCAATTTCCCCATCAGCCAATGACAGGAGTTTTTTTAACGAATACCAAATGCACGTAATTTTGCAGCTCGCAGTTTCGATCAAAACACCTGAGCTAACTTTGGGTGTCGTTAGATGACACTAATAAAAGCCTGCTTTTTCGCTTTTTGGCGTTCTCAGATATCGCTCTAACAAGTCGTTGGACGTACACTACCTTTCTGTCGAACTTTAGTCCAATATACCTCGTAAAAATTTGATATTGAGTTGCTTAAAGTTGCGCAACTGCAGCTAAAGTTTATGACAGAAGAATTCGATTGACTTCAAATTACTTTCAAATGTTATAACTATCAAGATTGATTTCAGCCTGTTAAACATGATCGCTGTCATTTCTTGCAATAACTTGCAAATTTGACGCCAATCCGACTTCTGGATTGTGCATTTTAGTTGATAACCAATTTTCTGTAAGAAACGCGACAAAAGATTAAGATGATGCAACTAATTGCATTTTTTGTTGGCGATCAATAGAGCTGATTGAATGACAGTTAAACAACAAGCAATTGGTAGTTTTCAGTCATGAAGATACCTCCTTGACTAAAACACGGACACCTCTTTTTAAAAGCTTCAGATTTGTAATTCTGAAAACAGTTCGATCTTTACGTTCCGTGTTTATCATCTTTTAAAGCTTCGCTAGAAATCTTTACTTCAACTTTTCCATCAGCGGATGACAGGAACTCCCTAATGTAAACTGGATTTGCGTAATTTTGTAGCTTGCACTTTTGAACAAAAATTGGGTAAAACTAGGGCAAAAATTGGGAGTTGTTAGGTAACAATATTATAGGCCTGCATTTTCGCTTTTTGCCATTCCCGGATATCGCTCTACCAAGTAGTTGGACGTTCCCTACATTTTTGTTGGATTTTAATCCAATATGCCTCATAATATGGTCTATTTCCGTAGAAAACTGATCAAGATAATCTTTGAAAGTGTGGGCCGTAGATAATGAGTTAACAACAAAAGCTGATGAGACAGGTTGATTGTAGATATTTACCAAGAACTTTATTATTGAGTAACCTAATGTTGCGCAACAGCGTCTAAAGAGTATGAATGCAAGGATAAGTTGATTGACTTCAAAATAACCCAATGGTAGAGCAATCAAGATAGCACTCCGTTCAGAGTCATCTCTGTCGCTTCTTGCAAAAATTTGTAATTTTGACGCTAAAAACTTTTCTGAATTGTATATTTTGTTTGACAACCAAATTTCTTTAAGGAGCACGACAAAAGACTCGGTTGATGCGACTATTTGGAGAATTTTTTGCCGGTGATCGGTAGATCTGATTAACTGACAGTTAATCAGCAAGCAATTGATAGATTTCACTCATGAAGATACCTCCATGACTGGAACGCGAACATCTCCTAAGATTTGCTCCAGATTCTTAATTCTGAAATCAGTTCGATCTTCACCTTTCGTGTTTATCATCTCGAAACGTTTCGCTATTTTTTTTTCAATTTCTCCATCAGCCAATGACAGCAGCTTTATACGAATACCGGATGCACGTAATTTTGTAGCTTGCAGTTTCGAACAAAACACCTGAGCAAACTTTGGGTGGCATTGGATGACACTAATAAAAGCCTGCTTTTTCGCTTTTTGCCATTCTATGATACGCTCTAACAAGTCGTTGGACGTACACTACGTTTCTGTCGAACTTTAGTCCAATATACCTCGTAAAAATTTGATATTGAGTTGCTTAAGTTGCGCAACTGCAGCTAAAGTGTATGACAGAAGAATTCGATTGACTTCAAATTACATTCAAATGTTAAAACTATCAAGATTGATTTCAGCCTGTTAACCATGATCGCTGTCATTTCTTGCAATAACTTGCAAATTTGACGCCAATCCGACTTCTGGATTGTGCATTTTAGTTGATAACCAATTTTCTGTAAGAAACGCGACAAAAGATTAAGATGATGCAACTAATTGCATTTTTTGTTGGCGATCAATAGAGCTGATTGAATGACAGTTAAACAACAAGCAATTGGTAGTTTTCAGTCATGAAGATACCTCCTTGACTAAAACACGGACACCTCTTTTTAAAAGCTTCAGATTTGTAATTCTGAAAACAGTTCGATCTTTACGTTCCGTGTTTATCATCTTTTAAAGCTTCGCTAGAAATCTTTACTTCAACTTTTCCATCAGCGGATGACAGGAACTCCCTAATGTAAACTGGATTTGCGTAATTTTGTAGCTTGCACTTTTGAACAAAAATTGGGTAAAACTAGGGCAAAAATTGGGAGTTGTTAGGTAACAATATTATAGGCCTGCATTTTCGCTTTTTGCCATTCCCGGATATCGCTCTACCAAGTAGTTGGACGTTCCCTACATTTTTGTTGGATTTTAATCCAATATGCCTCATAATATGGTCTATTTCCGTAGAAAACTGATCAAAATAATCTTTGAAAGAGTGGGCCGTAGATAATGAGTTAACAACAAAAGCTGATGAGACAGGTTGATTGTAGATATTTACCAAGAACTTTATTATTGAGTAACCTAATGTTGCGCAACAGCGTCTAAAGAGTATGAATGCAAGGATAAGTTGATTGACTTCAAAATAACCCAATGGTAGAGCAATCAAGATAGCACTCCGTTCAGAGTCATCTCTGTCGCTTCTTGCAAAAATTTGTAATTTTGGCGCTAAAAACTTTTCTGAATTGTATATTTTGTTTGACAACCAAATTTCTTTAAGGAACACGACAAAAGACTCGGTTGATGCGACTATTTGGAGAATTTTTTGCCGGTGATCGGTAGATCTGATTAACTGACAGTTAATCAGCAAGCAATTGATAGATTTCACTCATGAAGATACCTCCATGACTGGAACGCGAACATCTCCTAAGATTTGCTCCAGATTCTTAATTCTGAAATCAGTTCGATCTTCACCTTTCGTGTTTATCATCTCGAAACGTTGCGCGAATTTTTTTCTCAATTTCCCCATCAGCCAATGACAGGAGTTTTTTAACGAATACCAAATGCACGTAATTTTGCAGCTCGCAGTTTCGATCAAAACACCTGAGCTAACTTTGGGTGTCGTTAGATGACACTAATAAAAGCCTGCTTTTTCGCTTTTTGGCGTTCTCAGATATCGCTCTAACAAGTCGTTGGACGTACACTACCTTTCTGTCGAACTTTAATCCAATATGCCTCATAATATAGTCAGTTTCCGTAAAATCGTCTATTTTACCATTAACAGAATCATTCTCAATTACACTTGTTATTATGAAGTTTAAGCTTTTATCAACGTTTTCTAATTTTCCCTTACGGCTCGAATGTTTCTTTGTACCTCTTTAGAAGCCAGCGTGGTTTCAATTCATGCTTCCACTACTTTGTCGAGAGTGTTTGGCAGGGCTTTTTCTAAAACAAATTTATTCTCAGTTGTATCAAGAATTGAATTCAACTTAGCTTCTGACGGCAAGACATCAGTGCTGAGACATCGATCACTGAGCCAGACACAGTTCTTTGACCCTCCCGGCCATATTTTCTCTTTAGGAGATAGAGAGATACGGGAGCCATGAAACCGAGTGCCACACTTCTTGCATTCAATTGCAGATTAGTCGTCGTTCTTAACTGGTTTTTTACTGGTCTCCAAAACGCAGATTGGTCGTCGTTCTTAACTGATTGGTTGTCGGTTAAGAACGACGACCAACTGATTGGCCGTTCTTAACTGATTGGTCGTTCTTAACTGATCAGTTAAGAACGCAGATTGGTCGTCGTTGTTAACTGGTGTTTTACTGGTTTCCAGGTTTTCGTCATTGCATTGAGTATGAAACTTATGTATATAAAGTTTATCACAACCATTAGGCAACACAAGAATATGAAACTAAGTTACAATAAAATTTTAAAGGCTCATTTTTGAACACGATTGATTCTGCGGCTTAAATTTTGTTCACTAAGTTTTCTAAATTGTTTTCCGCGCTTGTTTCTTTTCATATTTAGTTATAGTTTTTTTAGCTCAGGAATTGCACTGCTCTGTCCTTTACTTCATCGAACAAAAGTTTGTTTCGCTTTACCTCGGCTCTCAGCTTGTTAAACGTTTTCAATCAATTTGCAAGAGTTCACTAAATTTATTGTATTCCTGAGAACACTCTCTCCAAGATGTAGGTTGTTGGTTCCAATATCCGCTAAAATAGTTTTGAGAAGATTTGCGGGTTTCTGTCCTCTCCCTCCTCTTTTTGGAAGGTTCGATTAGTTTCTCGAGACCTCTTTGAACAGAGTTTCCTTTCTCAGCACGTGTCCAAGTTGCGGTTTTCGTCTATTAGCCACAAATTCTGAAAGATTTTGTTGGTTACTTTTTTGATATAGATCTTGATTAGAAATGATTTTTGGATAGTGGATGTTTAGCACGTGTCGTAGGTATTTTCTATGAATGTTATCCACTTTTTGATCAAAACCTTTGTTAGATATCCATGCAGAGCAATTGTATGTTAGTATCGAACGTACGCACGTGTTGTAGATGGAGATTTTGTTTTTGACGTTTATGTACGGCCTTTTCCAGACCTTTTGATGTTTACGCAGCGCAATCTGAGATAGGGAGTTTCTTCTGCCTAGATCTGCTTCGTCGTCCAACACCAAACCTAGCTTGACTACTTTGAGATCTGCTCGGGCCAATTTTGTGATTTCAATTTTCGTTTCATTGGTTTTGAGGTTGTTTTTTTTTCGAAGACTTTAGTGATGTCCGTGATAATTTGTTGGTGCTCCTGTGACAATGATCTCGACATCATCAGCATACTCGACGTGCGAGGGTAGACGCATTGTGTACGTAGTTGTGGTCGTGGTGTTTTGCCTGCCTCGTGTATTCTTCAAGTGCGTGGTCCAGGTAGAATGTGAACAGCTCCGCGATAAGGCGTCCCCTTGTGGCACTCCCAGGTTAGTGTTGAAGGCCGCCCTAGTTTTTTTTTGCCGTACTTACTCTGTGAAACACCCTCTCAATTGTTTCACTAGAGCTCCGGTAAGTATGAGTTTGTGCGTTAGAACGGCATCCCCTGTGCTTTGGTCTTGAGTGTACGCGTGTTGCGACCTGTTGATTTTCATGTCCAGCGGATTAGTAGTGCTCTCAAGTAGTTTCCTATAAAATCTTTCTCCACGTTGAGAGCAGGTTTATTGGCCGGTAGCTTGCCGCGTTTGTCGGATCTTTGGCAGGTTTGGGGATGGGTGCTCTGAGACCATGCACTAGAGTTTGATCATTGTCTCGAATCATCAGATTGATTTAAACGTTTTACGTGAAATCATTTTTGCTTGTGTAGGCTAGCTTAACTCTTTTTGATTCTGCTCGAAGTGCTTTTAAACAGTTCAGATCAGTTTTATCTTCTTAAGTGTGTTGCAGTTTCCACATCTGCAAATCACTCTCCATGTGCATTTATTCTCTTCCACATAATGATTTGAGAAAAAATTCCAGTATATTTTCTGTAAGGTAATTTTGATTAGGGTCTTTCCATAATCATTCGCAACTCTAGAAACGTAGTTGAAGAGCCATTTCAATCTCCTAAAAAAGTTATCGTTAGTTTTGTTAATTCTCGCTTTTGTGATTCGATATTCAACCCGTTCAGTCTGACGTGTTGTTTCTACTGCTTTTTCAATATCGTTAATAACAACATCATAATCCCCTCGAATAATGGATAATGGAAGCAAAAGATAGTGCATTTCCACATAGAGACTCAGTGGTAACAGTTTAAAGGTCACTAAGCGATTCCTGTAGCTCTGATTTGAGTTGAGTATCCATTTCGTTGCATGGTGTTGGACTTTTTCAAATTCGCGGAGGTTACTTCTACTTGGTAGCCACAATTGAGAGGCATAGACGGCAATCGGCACAACATATCCAATGTATGCTTTTACACTTTCCAGTCACATGAGCTTGACAAATTACGTTTTATTTGAAAGAGTGCGCTCATTGCTTTCCTAGACCTAGTAATGCAATTTTCAATCCAACTTAAGTTTTGCTGAATAACGAGTCCCAGATCACGTTGAGACTTGACGGATTCGAGATCTTTCCCGCCAATTTTTGCCTTGAGGCTCCTTTTTATGTTGAGTATGAGATTTTTTTGTATTTAGTTTCATTTTGTTGGTCTCAAGCCATTTCTGAATAGTTTCTGGTGCCTTATGTCATTTTGGTTGCGCTCTATGGCTTAAAAATCATCAGTGTAACGGTAGTTTTCAACTTCTTGCATCATTTCGGTCAAGTCATTGATGAGCAGGCGAAATAGAAGTTGCCCAAGAATTGACCCTTGGGGTACACCGCTTGTGACATTATGGAGGGAAGACTTTTGGCCGTTTATTTGAACAAATTGTTTTCTGTTTGAGAGATACGAGTTTATTAGTCCCCATATGCTTCCACCAATTCCAAGAAATTTCAATTTGTCAAGTAAGACGACATGCGAAACAGTGTCAAAGGCTTTGGCAAAATCAAGATACAGTACACTTAATTCTTTAGTTTCTTCAAGATCGTTTTATTCAAAAATTTGATCTAGAAAAGTGATTAAATGAAGTGTGGCAGATCGTCGCTTCCTAAAACCGTACTATCTTGGGTGCAACTTTCTTTCAAAAAAGTAGTAAATTTTGTCAAAAATTAGTTTCTCAAAAAATTTTGAGGAACAGCAGAGGAGACTTATTGGCCGATAACATGTCACATCAGCCTTACTACCTTCTTTAAAGATTGGCGTTACCTGGCTCAGATAATCATTCGGAACTATAACATTAAGTTTTCAACTTGAGTGATTGCTTTCCATTATATACATTGAAATTAAATGTCTAATTTCTCGAGATTTTTGTGTTTCGTCTCCCCTCGAGCTCAAAAGGCATATGTATAGAGCATATTGCTGGTATTTGATATCGTAAGGTTGCCACTCTTCTCAATCACATGTTGGGATTCTGTGATAGCAAATAACCTGAATTTTATTACCATTCTGATTTGAACAAAATTTCAACCTGTATATTTTTTTGCAGTGACCTTTTATCGAGTTCTGATGGTCCTTCAATGGCTTGATTTCAGGAAATGAATGATCTGCCTGATTGTGTGAAGCGACTTCAAAAAGTGATTCAGTTTCGAACTGTCTCAAAGTCATTGCGTTTTGAGACCGGCGAGAATCATGGTCTAGATTGCCTTGAACTGCCCGAAACTATGCGCAAAATGCATTCTTATATTAAATCCGAATTTCCATCTGTATTCTCCTCCGAGAAAACTAATGTTGAATTAATAAATGATGGTAGTTTCTTGATACATGTCAAGGTGGCGAATAATTTTCAGCAGTCGATTGATCAACAGCAAAATCAGTTGCCCTTTTTGTTGGTTGCTCACATGGACGTTGTTCCGACAAAAGACGATGAGTGGAAGCATCCCCCGTTTGATGGAGTAATAGAAGTAAGTTTTCATTAAACAGACATCAACCCCTTTTACCAAAGTAAAGTTCGATGTCAATTTTATTGAAACAAAGAAGTTAAAAATAATGAAATTGCGTAATGAAGTCAATTGCTACATTTAAGGAAATGAAAAATAGTTCAAAATATCTTGATCATCTGTTCAAATTTCTATTTGAATTTTGCTTATGTGAAATCAATTTATCCCTCGAAATAATTTGGGAAAAATCTGGAAAATGAGCAATGATGTTTCAGGATGGTTTTCTTTATGGTAGAGGAAGCTTGGATGATAAATCTGCAGTTATGGCGATATTAGAAGCGCTTAGTTCTTTGATGATAGATGAATCCTTGGCTTGCACCCGAGATTTCTACATTGCTTTAACACACGATGAAGAAGTGAAAGGATCATTTGGGGCGCAACAAGTGGCACCGAGATTGGCTGAAATACTTGATGGAAAAGAATTAGAGTTTATACTTGATGAAGGTCTCATAGTGCTGGAGGATTTCAGACCCGGATTTCCACCCGCTGCTATGGTTGGAATTTGCGAAAAAGGTCATCTGGATATGAAGCTAACTGTTAAAACCCACGGTGGGCATTCGTCAATACCGCCGTCTGAAACAGCTGTGACAAAATTATGCGACGCTCTAAGCAAATTAAATGCATACAAATTTCCTGTTTATTTGTACAATACGCCGATGCATCAAACTTTGTTAGCTCTGTCTCCACATTTTCCGGCTGTACAAAGATCCATGATCAAGTCTATAAACACGACGGATTACGTGCTCAAGAAGATCATTAGTCGAGATCCTATAACTTCGACTTTGATGCAGACTACAAAAGTGACCACGCTGATTTCTGGAGGAACTGCCGCGAATGTGATTCCTTCGGAGTGCTGGGCTGTTGTCAATTGTAGGTCAGTTTTGGTTATAATATTTTCAATCAAATAGTTATGATAGCTTAATATCTATTTTATTAATTGCTCTCAAGCTAATTTGAGCAATTACATTATCCCTGTTGGTATTTTTAAATGCAATTTTTTTGTACTACCGACCTCTCGCCCGCTCCGTTTTTTCGTCGGACCATTTGACTTTTCAGCCCGGAGGGTCTTATTCTCGTGGAGCCTTTCGAGTGTACAGTCTCTAGGTATGGGATCCACCAAAACTGCTTAGGAGACATGAATTCATGGTTGATGGGTGGTTCCCAACCCCCACCTCGATTCGGTCAAGCCTAGCAGCTAGCTACTGACGGAGTCAACCGCTCGCCAGTCGTTTGAGAATAATTTGCCCGACGTTGTCGGTTATGTCCATATGTTCGTTTGTGAATTCGCCTTAGGGGAACACAGATTTTAAAGAAATATTGAAATTGCAGATTGCACCCAAATGACACGAGTGATAGTGTGATGGAGATGACGAGAAGTGTAGTGGGACCAGATGTCACTGTGGATGTTGTTGACAAGTGTGACCCCCCTAAATGCAGCAGTACAGACACACCCGCCTACTCTTCCCTTGTCAACGCTATCAAAGCAACTTTTGCTAATTGTGATCCTCAGGTAATTGAAGCTTAACTTGCAATAGAATTTTGGGCAAATTTTATAACTAAGAGTTTGAGGCGCTGATTTTTGTTAATAAACAAGATGGCAATATTTCCGTGGGGGGAGGGGTTATTTCTGCAAGTGTTTTAGAAGATTAATTTCTAAATACATACACCCCAATTTTGAAAGAATGTAGGAATAATTAGTATAATCCTTTGTCACCATATCGCATACTATAAGACTCCTTTGACATGTGTTAAGATAAGTCTAATTGAAATAAAGCACTGAATAACACTTAAATTTAAGAGAAATCAGATCGTTTACGAACTGATGTTTATATTCCTAATGATATGAAACCAACTATTTCCTTCTTAATTGCTCTTTAACGAAGTTTGAAGCAATTACTGTAAAGGTGTGTCTTTTTTGACAACATCTCCGCTTGATTGTTTTTGTACTTCTAAAACATTCTTTGAATTTCACTTCTCGAGTATTTTATTCACGCTTGACTTCTAATTATTTGCGTGATCTAGTTTTTTCTTATACAGATATTAACGGTGTTGCTAAAACAAAAGCGATTGTAAGATAGCAAGCACATCACAAGGGCATGATGGTCGACTGATTTATCCTGCTGTCGAGAACTACGGAGGTCGGGTTTCGAATCCTTCTCTAGTCGTTTTTGCACGCATAAAAAATTATCTAGGCTACGGCCCCTGATTTAAATGCCGCGCCTGTCGTTAGAGAGTAATTTGTAAGACGTTCTTCGATTAAAGGTTATTAATAGCCGATGTCAGCCTCTCAGCGGCTCTTATTTAGGCGCTCTCCTTTTTAAATTTGCTTTACCTTTTGATCACGTTTTTCCTTTCACATCAGTCACGATTTTCACGTTTGACTTTTGACTTACTTCACTCACTGTTTCTACCTAACGGATTTGAAATTCTTTCGCGCATTCAATTACGCGATCTGGTGAATACTGTCAAAGTCAAAAGATCAAAATCAAAAGAGACAGCATTAAACCGATAAAGCCCGGTCATTAAGTGATTGAGAATTAGTTTATCAAAGTTTATTAGAGTGTTTGATAGCTGACATTGGTATGAAGCTTATTAGCTATCATTTTGGAAGCTGAATTATGTATAGTTTTAGAATCCAACTGAAACTGCATAACAAATTAGAAGTATTTCACACTGAAAAAAAAACAGAAAAAAATTTGGTCAATTAATCTCTTCTTTTTCTGTTTCAATCCCGACGTGCATCAAGGGCGGCTATTTTCTGGCAATCTGCCGGCTATGTTTTTAATAACCGCGAAGCGACAGGGCTATCATTCTCGTGCGCTTGGTTTTTTTGTTTTGTCAAGACTTTTGTTACGACTATTTGACGTCACAATCAAATTTGTTTTTAGTTCATGCCATTTCAACTGAATTGCGTGCCTGATGTCATTTTTCACTCTTAGTAGAGCGAATTTTGCTCATTCTGGTGATTAAGTTTTTAGTCAGACGTGACTTACCTCACTCTCAAGAATGAGCTCCTCACTCTAAAATGCACTTTTCTTATTTTTACTTCAATGAGTTAAGGTCAATTGAGCGCGTGTCACTCTAATTGAAGGCTATTTAAGAGCAGCTAATAGAAACGGCAATAAGGTATGCATATCTTAATCAAAATATAACGTATCAGCATTTTTAGACTGCAGATCTACGAAGCTATTGCGGCTATTTAAGAATCTTTAAGTTCCTTAAGTTACTTTAGAATGATATGCTGCTGTTTGATTCAGCCATACGAACACATAATTTAGAACTGCGCGTTTTGAAAAAAGATACATTTTATGAAAATGGCAAATTTTTTTCAACGCCAATTTTTTCTGGTATCAACAAAAGTAGAACAGTGCGAAAACAATTGGTCTTCAGCATTTTTAGAGTTATTTTCAATAGCGAGGGTTTGAAACGGAAGGAATAATTTGGAAACATAATGGGAGAAAAGAGACATTCAAAATTTTATTTAAAAAGCATATAATTCATACTAAAGTTCTATTCTGACTTCCGGAGATGACTTTGAAAGTTAATTCTTCTTCATTAATAAAAACTTCATAAATAAACTTCAACAGCTGTCGAAAAGTGGCGCTGTAAAACCGTGAAATGAAAAAGCATCGCTTATCTGGATAATTTTCTTGCCAATTTTTCTCAATTCTTTATTGCTTTGTGTTGTATCGCACCTGGACAATTTTCCGCCGAGAAAATAATAGATGGCGCAAGACAATTATTTAAATGTCAACAGCAAATAAAAAATGTCTATTTTCTTTTTAGGTGGAAAACTGCTAATTGAAATATAATTGAAATATAATTGAAATAATAGCAATTAATTTTTTTTGGCAAGCTTGAGAGGTGTGTTGGATTATTTTGTGCTGCGCACGGACTCTCACGAGCAGTTTTGTTGATTTATACTATTGAACAAAAGATAATAGCAAATTATGTTGAAATAAAACATAACAGTTTTATCATTTATAACAATGGCTCTGTCGCAAAAATCCACAAATAAACGTATTATTCATCAAAAAATATTAACAGATGCGCTGGTTCATAGTGGATTTTTCTCTATATTTAACAACCAACCAAATTGTAACTTGGAAACACGTTGTTTACGAAACACAAATTTTTCGCGGGCAATGAAACTGGTCAAATTTGTGTTTAAGCCGATAGTTGCACCTGGACTTTTGACCGGACAAACAGACAGCAGACATTTCAAGCATCTGGCGCAGAATATCTACAGATTCAACCCTTTCTGGCTGAAGAGGGCGGACATCGAGAGAATCCACGGTCATGACGAGCGAATCGCGATTAGTAACTACGAGCAGCAAATTGAATTCTTCAAGTTATTTTTGAGAGACGCCGCCTTTAGTCAAAGCTTCCCTTGATGGAAAAAGATAAACCGGTGAATTTTTGTGCTCCACAGGATATAATACGTAACGATCTGTTCAATAATTATCGAAGCAGATTTTAGATCTGGTTTTCCAAATTTTGAATGTCGAAAGAAATCAATCTATGTACACCGCCCGTCATAATTTTTTAAGGCTCTAGTGTTCCTATTTTGATGTAAACTCAAAATTTTTCAATAATTTTGAAATGCTCGTTCTCGGTACTACTTAACAACAACAGAATAGGATTTTGCTTGTGTTCATCTAGTGTGGCATCGCCCGTATTAAGTATCGTAGCTAGATGTTGTGGTTTCGCGACTTCCGTCGCAGAGTTCCTTGTCCCAGTCATCAAGTTTTAAATTTTTGTCCACTTATTCCTACACAGTTGGCAATAACAAAACAGTTGCCATGTGGAGACGTTCTTTTCAGGGTAACTTTTGTTGACGAAACGCCACATTATTGCTATTATTCTTTTTTTCAGTCCTGCGTCGTTCTCAAGTTCAACTTATTTGTCCGATCTTTTCTCAAGTCGACAATTTTTGAAGACAAACTCTCGAGCATTTTCGAGTTTTTTTTTCGAGCATAGAGAGGTCAATTTTGTTTCCCTTTTTCTTGCAGTTTCCGGCAGTTCGAATCTTCGTTCATCATCTTAGACAGAAGCAACAGACTGTGTAGTTGCAGAACATTGGCAGTGGAAGGATCTTAAGCAGTCTAAGTTGGTTTTCATAACTGACATCTCTGAGTCCAGTGATCCACATGACAGATTTCTTCTGGAAACTTTCAAGCTGTTTCAGGCGAGTTCTTGATGACGTTATGCAAATGAAACCATACAACTGCACCGGACGAATCAAGGACTTGTAGAGTCCATGTTTGAGCGGCGTTTCTCCACCCATTGCAATATTCCTGCGAAGTAAAGCTTTCTGCTCGCTTTCATTAACTTTTCTTCAATTTGCGCCTTCCAATTAAGGTTACTCGACAAATGAATCCCTAGGTTTTTCACTGTCGCTGAGTTTTGAAGTTGGACATCCATTATTTTGAACGTTTTATCTTTTCCCCTGAACGTAACCTTGTGTGTTTTTTCATGGCAAGATCCATTTTATTCGTTTCCACTCATTTTTGAACTGTATTCAGGTCTTCTACCTCGCTTGTTTCTTTTCCAGGTGCTATTTTTTTTAGATCATCAGCAAAAATGAATGGACCTGAGAACATGAGGGCTTCCGGCAAATCATTGATAAAGATGCAGACGAAAAGCGGGCCCAAGAGATCCTCGAGGTACACCACTCTTAATGTTCGTGATCTTGTGTTGTCGACACGTACAAATTGTTTCCTTCCCTAGGTAGTCGAACAGGATCTACAGTAAACACCCTGCTACTCCTAAGCCTGCAACTTTTTCAAGAGCTCGTAGTAAGGTACTTAGTCAAGTGCCATAGAGAAATCTGTGTGAATGCCACAATATCAGAAGTCGGGATCTTCATCAATGGCTTCTTGCATCTTTTTCGGGAAGGATACCATATTGGTTGTGATCGATGGTTTTCTTACAAAACCTTGCTGGGGCGTTGTCAGGAAGCAGCAGAAGTGGTTGTTGAGTGCTATGTATGAGCATTTTTCGAAAATTTTGTTGTCTATATCAAACAGTGAAACAGGTCTTTAGTTGTTCATCTTCTGTCACCTTTCGTGTAAAGCGGTGAAATTGCATCCTGTTTCCAGCAATCTGGGATTTTGCGCAAAATTTCAAATTCTTTAAGACCTTGTTCAGGATCTTGCTCATGCTTTGAATACTTTCTCGGAAGAAGGGGTGGTGCATTTCGTCCGCGCGACTTTAATATTTCCAGGGATGAAAATATGGAGTTGGTGATTTTCTTGGATATGTCGAAGTTTATTTGCTCAACAGTGGGACTGAGGTCAATCAGTCCCACCGACTTTCCTCAATGTGATGAAAATGATTTGAATTGAAATTTTGCTGAGCCAAAACTTTTCGAAGCCATGCCGAAGTACCGGATGATCAAGAGTGCACATAAATGACGATAGTAAACGCTCATTTATATTCGGGCCAAAAAAATTACGGGCGCTTCGAGCCTAGGAACGTTGCATTAGGCTCAAAGTGGCCCCTACCCCCCCCCCCCCTCCAAAAAAAAACATTCTCTGAGTTATCGTGCCAATATGTTTATTTTGAAAGAATCGACGCAACTTAGTCCAGGAAAACCTCTTGTCCAATTTTGTTTTGATGTAAAAAGCCCAGTCAGCCTTTTTAAAAAATTAAGTGTTGAAACTTGTTTTTTAACCAAAAAATAAACGAAAGCATGTTTTTCTTCAAAAGAACTATCGTTTTAAAAATTAAAGCCCTTCAAGAATTTTAAGCTAAGCATTTTATGCTCATTGGTGTCATTTAGGTCCACTGACACAATTCACTGTACAACTAGAAGACAAATTCTCAAGCCACGATTTGGCTATTAAAGTTTCTCTTTTTTTGCATGTTTTATACGGGAGTACTTTCAATTTTAATTTGTCAGTTTATATCGAAAGAATTTTGCTCCACGAAAAATTTTTTTGATGCATGGCTAAGTCCCAGATGTTCAAAAGAGTGCATCAAAATGACCATCGTAAAATCTCATTTATTTTTAAGCACAGAATAGGGGGCCAATTTGAGCCTGAGGGCATTACCTCAGGCTCGAAGTGGCCTCCTCCACCACCTAAGAGAAATTTTTCTCCGGATTGAGTATATTTGAAGAAATTTAATTACTAAACAACCACTTGACTTATAGACAATACAGTACTAGCCTCTACTGTTTTACCTCAGGAACTGAGAACACTCCTCCTATCCTGGGCTTGATACCAGGCAATAGCGGAGTTAAAAAGCTGCCTTTTTGAGTGCAGTGAAGGCTACCCCACTACTTGGGCTTAGTACTTAGTACGGGAGTCGACTCACTTGTTGAGCGCAGAGTAGGCTACCCCAATTATTGGGCGTAACAGGAAGTTTGAGTGAGAGCTGTCTCATTTTTGAGCGCAGAGTAGGCTACCCCACTTCTTCGGCGAAGCACTGAGCTCGGGGCTGCCTCACTTGTTGAGCGCAGAGTAGGTTATCCCAGTTTTTGGGCGTAGCACTGAGGTCATGACTTGCCTTGCATGGCTGATGTTTAACTTGGAACGTAAAAACACAGAAGATGCATACGAATGAAATTCAAAGAAATGTGCAGTCAAATATCAAATTACTTCCAACTAAAATCTTAAACAAGAATCAACACAAATCTTAAAAACGAAACAACTGTTTATGACAAAAATACTCCATAGATCGTGATAGTAAACGGAACAACATTCAGTGGAGTAAGAAGAGAATGAATACGAGGAATAATCAGTCAGTGAAACAGACAACCTCTTTAAACAAAATCAAGAATTTCAAATCTAATTAAACAAGAACTGTTTACAACATCAACAAAACAATCACAGGGATCATAGTGAAAGCTAACTGTTAATAAACATCAGTGATAGAGTTAGGGAGCTCATCCTGTTCAAGACAAAGTTGCGAAATAATAAACAGTATAGCGACAGAAAAAGTTCAATAAAACAATTATAACGGATAAGAACGAGAGTATAATACAGAACAAGCTATTGGAGCCTTTAACAAGACATCAAAATTAGCTGCGAATAAGTCAATGGCATAAATAAATGTTCAGGTCAATATCCACAAAACATCTAAACGCAATGATAATTCACGATCAAGTTGGAACAAGTTATGATAACTCTCTTCTTAGTTTGCTTCTTCCTTTTTTATCTTTTTAGAGGCGGCTATGTAGGTGCTAGTGCCAAGTGCTATATTGTATGAAGACAGAGTTATCGTTGCAGTATCCTTTCTAATAAAGGCTTTTAATTGCAAGTTTTTGCTAAGTGCTATTCGGGGCGCGGGTTCGGTAAAAACGCTCTTTTTCTGCTACAAGTTTTCAATTTAAGCAATTTAGTAAGCAACTGAACTGTACTGAGCAGAATCGTCTGTATGAATTTCAAGATAATAAATGCGTGCTGTATGAATTTACAAAAGTCTTTTTCAACCAATCAAAATTTAGCATCGTCATATTACGGCTCTTTAGAAAAAGCGGAGGCGATGGGTTTCGAACCTTTAATCTTATGATTATAAACAGGGTTGCCTAGTGTGCTGTGCCAAGTGGGTCTTGATTAGTGGTATTGTCAAAGTCAAGGGATTTACTGGGCTAATTAAGTATAAATGGAAAGCAACATCAATAGTGGTTTGTTCTAAGTTTTTATTGAGTATTCCAGATCAAAATGCTGAAAGTTTACTTTCTGTTTGCTCTTTTGTGGGCTCTTGTTTTCTCATCTGATGTATGCGAAGAAATTGAGCTGGGGAACGCGACTGCTGTATGTTGTGAAAAGAATACTACATTCCGCGTTGGCCAAGTGGATGTGAGTTTCGTGCCATATCGGAGCCATATTTGTCCAGTTGTCCAGATGGAGGGATTGGAGATTTGTGTCCTCGATTCTTGCCAAGTTTTTCAATGATGTTCGTGTTGGTCGTGGCAGGCGTAGTAAGCATGCATTAGAAAATTAAAGGCGTGCAGTTTTGTACAAAAATAGATTAAAAGTGTCTGATTACATAGTGGTGAGGCTGTTTTTGTAGATTGAGGGCCTCCTGACCGCCCACAACTCTCCTTAGGTGAGGCATAAGTTTGCTTCGTCTTGGTATGAGGGCTGTTTTTCTCAGGATGTCCAGGTTCGTGGGCTCGCCCTGCCAAACGTATGTAATTTGCACGTAGGTGCGGTAAATCGTCGTCTCTGGTATGCCCATTTTTATTAGCAGGGCGAGCCTCTGAGCAGAATCGTCTGTATGAATTTCAAGATAATAAATGCGTGCTGTATGAATTTACAAAAGTCTTTTTCAACCAATCAAAATTTAGCATCGTCATATTACGGCTCTTTAGAAAAAGCGGAGGCGATGGGTTTCGAACCTTTAATCTTATGATTATAAACAGGGTTGCCTAGTGTGCTGTGCCAAGTGGGTCTTGATTAGTGGTATTGTCAAAGTCAAGGGATTTACTGGGCTAATTAAGTATAAATGGAAAGCAACATACATCAATAGTGGTTTGTTCTAAGTTTTTATTGAGTATTCCAGATCAAAATGCTGAAAGTTTACTTTCTTTTTGCTCTTTTGTGGCCTCTTGTTTTCTCATCTGATGTATGCGAAGAAATTGAGCTGGGGAACGCACGACTGCTGTATGTTGTGAAAAGAATACTACATTCCGCGTTGGCCAAGTGGATGTGAGTTTCGTGCCATATCGGAGCCATATTTGTCTAGTTGTCCAGATGGAGGGATTGGAGATTTGTGTCCTCGATTCTTGCCAAGTTTTTCAATGATGTTCGTGTTGGTCGTGGCAGGCGTAGTAAGCATGCATTAGAAAAATAAAGGCGTGCAGTTCTGTACAAAAATAGATTAAAAGTGTCTGATTACATAGTGGTGAGGCTGTATTTGTAGATTGAGAGCCTCCTGACCGCCCACAACTCTCCTTAGGTGAGGCATAAGTGTGCTTCGTCTTGGTATGAGGGCTGTTTTTCTCAGGACGTCCAGGTTCGTGGGCTCGCCCTGCCAAACGTATGTAATTTGCACGTAGGTGCGTTAAATCGTCGTCTCTGGTATGCCCATTTTTATTAGCAGGGCGAGCCTCTGAGCAGAATCGTCTGTACGAATTTCAAGATAATAAATGCGTGCTGTATGAATTTACAAAAGTCTTTTTCAACCAATCAAAATATAGCATCGTCATTTTACGGCTCTTTAGAAAAAGCGGAGGCGATGGGTTTCGAACCTTTAATCTTATGATTATAAACAGGGTTGCCTAGTATGCTGTGCCAAGTGGGTCTTGATTAGTGGTATTGTCAAAGTCAAGGGATTTACTGGGCTAATTAAGTATAAATTGAAAGCAACATCAATAGTGGTTTGTTCTAAGTTTTTATTGAGTATTCCAGATCAAAATGCTGAAAGTTTACTTTCTGTTTGCTCTTTTGTGGGCTCTTGTTTTCTCATCTGATATATGCGAAGAAATTGAGCTGGGGAACGCGACTGCTGTATGTTGTGAAAAGAATACTACATTCCGCGTTGGCCAAGTGGATGTGTTTCGTGCCATATCGGAGCCATATTTGTCTAGTTGTCCAGATGGAGGGATTGGAGATTTGTGTCCTCGATTCTTGCCAAGTTTTTCAATGATGTTCGTGTTGGTCGTGGCAGGCGTAGTAAGCATGCATTAGAAAAATAAAGGCGTGCAGTTCTGTACAAAAATAGATTAAAAGTGTCTGATTACATAGTGGTGAGGCTGTATTTGTAGATTGAGAGCCTCCTGACCGCCCACAACTCTCCTTAGGTGAGGCATAAGTGTGCTTCGTCTTGGTATGAGGGCTGTTTTTCTCAGGACGTCCAGGTTCGTGGGCTCGCCCTGCCAAACGTATGTAATTTGCACGTAGGTGCGTTAAATCGTCGTCTCTGGTATGCCCATTTTTATTAGCAGGGCGAGCCTCTGAGCAGAATCGTCTGTATGAATTTCAAGATAATAAATGCGTTCTGTATGAATTTACAAAAGTCTTTTTCAACCAATCAAAATATAGCATCGTCATTTTACGGCTCTTTAGAAAAAGCGGAGGCGATGGGTTTCGAACCTTTAATCTTATGATTATAAACAGGGTTGCCTAGTGTGCTGTGCCAAGTGGGTCTTGATTAGTGGTATTGTCAAAGTCAAGGGATTTACTGGGCTAATTAAGTATAAATGGAAAGCAACATCAATAGTGGTTTGTTCTAAGTTTTTATTGAGTATTCCAGATCAAAATGCTGAAAGTTTACTTTCTGTTTGCTCTTTTGTGGGCTCTTGTTTTCTCATCTGATATATGCGAAGAAATTGAGCTGGGGAACGCGACTGCTGTATGTTGTGAAAAGAATACTACATTCCGCGTTGGCCAAGTGGATGTGAGTTTCGTGCCATATCGGAGCCATATTTGTCCAGTTGTCCAGATGGAGGGATTGGAGATTTGTGTCCTCGATTCTTGCCAAGTTTTTCAATGATGTTCGTGTTGGTCGTGGCAGGCGTAGTAAGCATGCATTAGAAAAATAAAGGCGTGCAGTTTTGTACAAAAATAGATTAAAAGTGTCTGATTTCATAGTGGTGAGGCTGTATTTGTAGATTGAGAGCCTCCTGGCCGCCCACAACTCTCCTTAGGTGAGGCATAAGTGTGCTTCGTCTTGGTATGAGGGCTGTTTTTCTCAGGACGTCCAGGTTCGTGGGCTCGCCCTGCCAAACGTATGTAATTTGCACGTAAGTGCGTTAAATCGTCGTCTCTGGTATGCCCATTTTTATTAGCAGGGCGAGCCTCTGAGCAGAATCGTCTGTATGAATTTCAAGATAATAAATGCGTGCTGTATGAATTTACAAAAGTCTTTTTCAACCAATCAAAATTTAGCATCGTCATACAAGTTTTTGAGCTTTAGCAAAGTCTTCCTTGTTCTTCAGTTTTCAATTTTGACGAGGAAATTTATTTGATCATAACTTTCTTCCTTGCTTTTCTCATTTTTTTGAACACCCCAAAAGAGTGGACGGTGCTTTCTGGTTTCAACGCCCAGCAAAGTTCTGTGATCATACTCGACAACATGGCGGTATTGTTCCACATAAAGTTTGTTATCGAACTTTTATGCAGAAAATTAGAAATGATATCAATAGAAGGAACATTTTAGTTGTTTAAATGTCCTCATTCTCATGGTCGCCTGTAATTCTTCTGTTATGATTAAAGAGTTCAATATGAGACTTATTGTGTTCACTTGGAACCAGAGTTTCACTTGCTCTGTCTTTTAGATTGGTTAGCGTGGTCTCTAGATTGGTTTGAAGATTGCACGTTTCGGGCAGATAAGAGAAGTAAGTGTTCACCTGTGGGCGTGAAAGTGCTCTGAAAAGTTTTACTTTTGATGAACCATTCATTTGTAACAACAGGATCAGCATTAGTTGGGGCAATTGCATTGCTTATTTCGGATGACAATACAGCTTCAACTGCTTTCGATGTAACCATAGCGTCAACGAATTTACTATTCATCTCGCAAAATAGCTCAGCAACGCGTGTGGTATGGCCTATATGCCTTTCGATTTGTAATATCAAGTTGTAGCAATCTCGAGTTGTAGGGTAGGAATGTTTTCGGAAAAAAGTGCAAAGATTTTGTCGACGGTTGTTTTTTGCCAACCTTAACGTCCAACTCGTGATATGACTCTAACAGAACTCCTTTTCCAATAATATTCCGATTGAGGTTTTCATCTGCTTGATCACGCTTCAGAAACAGATTTTTCTTCGATCCAATTCCGAGTTTTTCCTTAACTGGGAGAGAACGCATGAAGAACGAATATTCCTCTGTGCTGATTAGTATTTCCTTTGCCGGTTCACTTTTGAAGTTTTTGTTCGAGTTATTCATCTTAATCATCACTTCGTTCATCTCGATTATTTTAGGCGAACCTGTTTGAAGCAACTGCTGCATATTCTCGACATTGTAGCATTTGAAGACTACCATATCTTGAACTGAGTTCTGCTTTCCCTGATATACGAAGGTTTTTTTTAGATAAATAGCACTGCCAACAAGCGCAATTTTTATGTTGGCGACCAAAAACAAGGCAAACTTGCGACAACTTATACTTGAGGTCAACAGTAGTTCTCGGAGTTTTCAGATAACCGTTTCCTTCAAGAAACAATGAAAGTTCTTCCAAAAGATCCATGATTCGGTGAAAAAGTTCTCTGATAGTTTCCTTGGACAATTAAGCATTTGTTTTGAACTTAGCTTTCAGTGAAAGCTCCCGTTATACAAATTTTTGAGATCAACTCAGAGCTCGTAAAACAGAATGGGACATAGCGTAGCACAGCATCTGCCAAGATAAACTTTTCTGGATTTTGTATCTTCAAAATTATTTGGCCCAAAAATGGGGTCGCTCAGCTTTGAAAATTTAATAAAATCGAGGAAATTCCGGCAATATTGCACTTTGCTCTTCGTTTTTTATGTTCCAAATTGCTCTTTTAACTATCCGAAGAGCCATTCCCTAATAGTGCAGTCCTCAAAACCGTTTGACTCCACGAAAATTCTTACTTCTTCTGAAGTGCTTCATTCTGTCTGGTGCAAAAGTCTTGCGGCCTCGGCTATCGGTGAAGTCCTCAAATTTTGTTAATCCATCGGTTGATAATTTTTTCGAAGTCGTTTCTTGTTGGGATTAAGAAAATGATTGTCTTCAAAGAATGCACCTTCAAATCTCTGGGAACAATTGCTTCGGCTAAATCGAGCAATTTCTTCAATTTTTTATATGATATAATTCGAGAGATCAAGTTTCTTCTATTTTTATTTGACGATTATGCATTCTCGTCTTGAAATCGGTTTGTAGCATCCTGGTTTTAGGCTGACATTAATTGATATCTTCTTATATTTCTTTGCCTGGAGATGCATTGTTTTTGAAATTACATTTAGTACTCCGGGATCAGTGAAACCATGTTGCTTCAAATGCTTCTGGATGCAGTGTTTATTTTTCAGAGAAGCCGAGAAAAAATGAACAGGCTATAGGGTTTTGCTTTTGGCCTAATCTTTTTCCCCATCTTTGTTATCAGGGGAGACTGCTTCAGAGAGGAATCTTCAGAAGGATGATGATGAAAAAAAGCAGACACACTAGTTTGTAGAACTATATTATACCTATCAGCTACTGAAGCATCATTTTGATCCAACTACATGTTCCACAGAGGTCTCACTTAAGTTCAGATAAATAATTGCTGCTTACAGTTTGAATTGATCACAAATTGAACACTATGCACTGTTGCCATTTTGAAATTGCCACTTCTAAGCTTGCCGAATTGATCGGTCCACTTGTTCCCTCAGAACAAGACACTTTTAACAAAACCAGTAAACCCAAGGTCTACACAGTTTAACCTTCTCTCCAACTAAGTTTCTTGACATACAGCTCCCTTCTACCAAGTATACTGAAACACGTTTCATTCTTTTTTGGCAGTGCGCAAGGGCGAATTACACCCACATTTATTACTATCAAGTATTTGACTAATTCCACTCCAATTAAAGGCATATAAATGCTCTGATAACCCGCTAATTTCAGCTTTGTGGCTGTTAACGAGGTCCATGGTAATTTTTAAAGCGCCCTCCATGCGTGCATAAACAAGCAAAGCTTTGAAACCTTCATATCGTAGTTCCAGACCCATAATCCCTCAAAACACGATCAACCCTATTTGAATCCTTCATATTACACGCCCTCAAGTCCCACACAAAAGACACTCCAATATTAGACGTTAGTACAGCATGACAAGCTGAATTTGATTGGCACAAAATATATCCTGGCTGCGGAATGTAATATTTAACTTTTTCATGAATGATTTAACGGGACCTTCCATTTCAAAATTCATAAAATCGTCTGAAGAACGAATTTTCTCAAATTTAGTGAATGCTTCCTTGGAGTACAAATGAAATAAAGTTTTTCTAATAAAGTTATAGACTCTGAAACGTCACCACGTTTTGATGTGGCTATCAGTAAACCATGAATTGAGTTTTACAATCGCCTCTAATTTCGTTAATTTTAAGCACGTTAGAATATCTGTCAAAATTACATTTTTAATGACATGTTGTAACACCAAGAATGCTGATTAATTTCATTGCCAGGACACGTAAGTTTAGAATAAATCCGAACATCACGTCTCAGCTTGTGTACAGTTGAAGGCAAATTGAAGAAACAGTCAATATCTGACAAAAATGTTCACTCGAAGCACCATTTAATAAATTTAAAAAGTTTTATTCAAACTGGAACAAATTTTGGTTTCTTATTGAAATTGCCTCCTTTAGCCAGTCATTTGATACGTAATTTGCATAGCCAGCTTTTATAATTTTACTTGTTGCTTCCAGCCAAGTAGATGATTGTTCAACATCAATAATAGCTACAACATTCCAACCGAGACTTTTCAATTTATCAAAATTTCTATTTACTGTTGAAGCCAACTATTCGTTCATGTAGTGATTTCGAATTACTTATGAAGCGATTGAGAGGCATTACATCTGGAATAATTTTACGCCATTTAAATATTGGCCATTCATTTAAAAGAGGCAACCTAAAATAATTACCTTGCAAATCCAAAGGCAGAAAAGGCAACTCACGTTATTTGCAATACTTTACCAGAAAGACAACACCACATGGCCAGCAACGATCACAAAATACAGTTAACAAAAAATTAGAACAGCTTGAAGATGTGTTGTTTTCCATTTGCAGTTGAACGGCAGGGATAGTTTATTGATTAGATTTATTGGCTGTTTTGCGGAGCGAATTCAATATTAATTTTGCAATTTATTAATCCAATTTTCTCAGTGCAGAGAATACGTAAAATTGGTGGCACGAAATTAGTTTTTACAACTAGACTCGTGTTTCGTGTCACGAAATGTAGATGAGAATTGTTTGATACGAATTAGGGCTTTGGCGGAGCGGATTTCAGATTAAAAGAGAGACAACTGAATTTGAATTAGGAAAGATGAAATTATGAGGAAATTAAAGTTTACTAAATCTGAACAACAATTTGATAACAACAAAATATCTCTAAACGCGGCAACTCAAATCACAAGACTTCATGAACAGACAGTGTTTTCAGACACAGGATGTAAACAAATTTAAGAAACGTGAAATATTAAGATTTGATCTTTCAAACAAGAAATTGGAAATGAACTAAATGATAAACAAAATGAACTAATTTAAGATTAACTAAATTAAATAGATTTGGTATATCCAAATCAATAGCCCTTTTTTACACAATGTTCTACTGTAGCACATTTCCCCCTCAACAAAATAAACGACGAAGTAGTTTATCAGAAAATTAATAACATATGTACTGATTACTATAAATAATGCTGTAATGTTTTTGCAAGTTTTAATCTGTATCACTTTTATATAATCTCTCTGCCTCCGACTGTCATTGACGTCTCTGGACCCTCGTAATTGGATGAAATATAATACTGGGTTGAATACGTCTGTACAGGAGAACATGGCCCCACTGTTTAAATCTGTTTCTACATGTTGACTTTGAGTGGCAGCTTTCTTAATTGATGTAACAATCGATTTGTTCTGTATTCATATCTGTTTGATTAGTTGTCTTCGTTTACTTCGCGAAGGTGCAGTGGAGCTCGAAGTTGTTGGTGGACAGGTTTGAACGGATGCCAATGACTCGTCCGATTCCGTGATTGACGGAGATCGTTTTCTCTTGAATGGCTGTAGTGCTGCTGTTGCCTTGGTGGCAGCTTTCCTTTTTGGCCTCATTGGAGGCTCCGAAGTTACAATCGATGGCAGTTCCATTGGCGGCGCGAAATCACCTGTGTCATCACTAGGTGGTTGTGGCGGTGCTGTTATGACTTCTTTTGGGTTTCGTTGGCATGCGTACTCTGAGTGCTCTGACGTTCGAATGAATTGAGGATACCGCACTAGCGTCGTCGGCTATCTTCCTATGTTTCATTCTTCTGTTTTCCTCTAATTTCTTTCTTGCCTCTTTCGCGTGTTGATTCATGAGGTCTTCTGTTGTTTTTCCGGAGGGTATTTTGGGCCTCCTATTGGCATACATTTGGAGTTCAGTTTGGCGCTCCGCTTTCGTTCCGAATTTTGCCGAATATGAATTGCGGATTGTGACGTCTCTTTTTCCGGACTCTTTTATGACAGAAGTATAGGTGTCTGTTTTTACCACTGAAGAACCTGGCGCCAAAACCTCGTACAGTACATTTAGACTTTTCGACCTTCTTCGGTTTCTTTTTGGCTAATTTGCCTGCTAGGGAAGTTTCTGTCCGCGGTACTGGCAAACCGACCTCAGGATGAGATATCATTCTGGACTCTTTTTCTGGATCTGCGTTCCTTTTTCAAGCTGCATCATTACTAAGTTTGTCCCTGTTATGTTCTAATTCCGTGTCGCTTCTGGCCTCTACGTCCCAATTTTCTTCCGAGATGAGTTTGTCCCAACTGACTGTCTCCAAATCTAAATATTTATTCAAAATGTGTTTATACGTGAGATTTTTAGGATCAGGTTTTGTTGATATGTTACTTAATGGAGTATTAGCCTTTCTACCAAAGTGAGCCTCAAATGGCGATATTTTGATAGTCTTTTGACGGCATATACGTAGCTGGTAAATAATGGAATGTATCGATGCCTTCAAATTAAATTGATTTCGCGCCGTCGTTTTAATACAATCTAAATGGTTCTTGATTGTTTGAATTAGCCTTTCAGCTGGTCCAATCGCTCTGTGATCGTGTATTGGAGCTTCAATTAGCTGTATATTATTTTGACTACAAAGTGCTTTAATTTGGTTACCCGTTTGGCATCGAGCCTGGTCTAATCTAATTGAACGGGGTATTCCGTGTAGCAAAACATACTCTTGAAGGAATTTCAAAATATTATCTGCATTAGCTCTATCGAATACCTCTGCGGTTGGAAATTTAGAAAATCGATCTATACATGCAAGGAAGTATACTTCTTGATTTTTTTCATTATAAATTGGTCCACCAAAATCGATTTGGATTTCTTCATTTGCTACTTTGCATAACTTTAATGGTGCCCATTTGCTAGTAGGAATAATAGACTAAATTTTTACCGATTTTAACACAGGGATTGCACTTTGCCGTCTTTGTAATTATGTCCCGATGCATGTAGGGCCACCATGCATGTGTCGCCATATCTGTCATCCCGCAGCTTCCTGGGTGGGTTGCATGAATGGCTTCCACGTACGCATCCTTGATCGAGTTCGGGATGGCTATTCTTTCATCGATGCACACGCATCCATTCTTGACGTGCGAATCCTTCCAAAAAGAATGGATATATGGTGAAATCTGTTTGCATCGATCCTCGTTTTCCGTTAGGATGCAGTCTCTTATTTCTTTGAGGATCGCGTCCTTGGTGGTTAGACTGGCCATCAGTGGACTGGAGAAAATTTTTGATAATGCAAATTTGAAGGCATCTGTATACAGATCGTCGGTGGATGGTGACGTGACTGTTACAGTATCGATATTCGGAGTAAAGGGTGTTGCTTGCACCGCAGGAGCCGTTGATGGTCCTGCCTCATCGGCAAATCTAACTTTGGAGGGTGTTGATTGTTTTACTTGCATCAGAAATTCTTCAGAGTTCGACATCATGAGGACACTGTTGAATTTGTTAGCAATTCGTTGGAAATTATTCAATTTAGTGGGCAACTTATCAGTAGAACGGTTCAAGGCAAAAAGCGAGTGGGGAATGTTTACTGTCTCGATTTGGAGATTAGAATTTGAGTTATTTGGTTCTAATTTGCTAATTGAATTATCATTCTCCGTAATTGCAGAATATTCTGGATTTCGCGGTGCGAATTCACTACATAATTTGCTATTGGAATTTGGAGTATTTGAGACTGGTTTTATAAGCGGATTTTGCGCCGCAAAGTCGACGTAATTCTCGGAATTTAGTAAAAAGCGTTTCGCGCTCCGCTTAATCACATCCAATTTAGCAACTATGAATTGCTCGTCATAAGCAGATATTTTAACGGCTTTTTGTTGTGGGTCGCGAGAGATGTAGTCAACTAATCCCATTTTTGAACCAGGAAGATGATCGATCGGAAAATCAAAAGGTAGTAGTCGATCTACCCAACGTTTTAGTCGACTATTGTAAGATTTATTGGCTCTATTTTTTCTCATGGTCGAAAGTAAAGCCCTATGATCAGTTATTACAGTAAATGGTTTGCCGTATAAATAATATTTGAAGTGTTCAATATACCAGACAACACCCAATAGCTCGAGCTCATTGATGCTATATCTGTCTTCCACAGAATTCAGATCGCGATGCAAATGCCATGGTGTGCCAACCATTTGGAGTTCGTTGTTCTAATGCGCAACCCAAGTTTTTTCGAGAGGCGTCACATTTTGTACGTGTTTCTAAGTCCGGATTAAAATGCTTATTTTCGGTTGTTTCGGCAATCTTCTCTTTTATCAATTTGAATTGTTTCTCATGTTCATCCGTCCAAATAAATTTCGTATTTTTCTTAAGTAGAGGTCTAAGTGGAAAACATAATTGCGACAAGTTCGGAATAAATTTGCCCAGATGATGAACTGATCCCATAAAGGATCTGAGTTTTTGAGATTTGAGGGTGAGGATAATTTTTCGATTACATCCGTTTTATTCGAGAATGGTGTTATGCCTGTTTGAGTTATGCTATGTCCAAACCATTCAATTTTATCTCTTGCAAAATGACATTTCGTAAGGTTTATTCGAAGATTTTATCCAGTTTTATCAAACATTTCCGAACAAGATCCAGATGTTGTTCTATTCCTCCTCTACTCACTATTAGTATATCGTCCAAAAAACAGAATGTATTGTTTAAGCCAGCGAGGGTACAATCTATTGCTTTTAAATTCGGCTGGCATATCCGTAAGACCGTAAAGTCCCATTCTAAAACAGTATGTTCCGGTCATATCTCCGCTTACAAGATTGAAATTACAATGGCGGGTCGTATCACTATGTTAATTTAATTGACTGTAAGCGTACTGCAAATCGAGAGTCGTAAAATAAGCCGTTTCTTGCGGCGCGGTTGACAGTGTTTGTGAAATCGTTTGGATTAGTGAGTCTATATTCGGCATTTGATATTTGTTTTTGTGGATAGCTTTATTCAGGATTTTGGAATCTAATGCTATTTTGATTGATTGATCCTTCTTTACTGTAATGACTATCGGAGATATGACAAATTGATCAGAGCAATTTGTTAGTTTTTCGATATGTCCTTCATTCAACAATTTTTCAAGTTCGACTTTTACTTTGGGTTGGAGATGAATGGGCACTTTCCTCCCTTTTTGATGTGTAACTCGATAATTTTTATGAACTTTTGAATTGACCGTATGGTGCTTCGATTTTCCTATTCGTGAGATTAGTTCAGGAAATTCTTTTGCCAGTGATTTTTTTATTACACAGGGTGTTTCTATGTTTTGATTTCTGTATTTGGGCAAGGTTTCTGTGAAATTGTTATTCCCAATTGATCAAACAGGCCCGTCCAAGTATGGGTCGAAATCCGTGCTACTACCGTGATTTTTGCTTTATGAATTTTCCAGTCATTAAAACGAACTGGCGTTTCTAAAGTTCCTAGGGTTTCAACTATATTGTTCGAAAAAGACTTTAATTCGAGTGGTTTTTTCTCCGACCGTCATGATTGCGCACAATTAAGCATTATTTGTCTTGCGAGTGACATATTAATAATAGTACACCAACTACCAGAATCGAGAAGCAAATGACAGTCTGTATTTCCAGTCGTTCTCGTCATATTTTGCAGTGCAGTAGGCGGTGTGCTAACGTTTTCTACCGTTGCAACGTAATTATCGCCTGAAGAATCGTAATCGGAGTTGAATTGTTCATTGTAGTTTATATAATTAACGTTTTCATTTTCAGAATTCGTAATCTGTTCTGTAGTTTCAGCAGTTTCTACATTATTAATACGATTACCTTGTCGAGAATTTCGTGTAGTATTGAGCTTTTTTCCACATACCTTTGCGAAGTGGTTAGACAAACCGCAATGATTGCATCTCTTACCGTGCAGGGCAAACCTGGCGGTGCGTTGTAGTCCAAGCAAGCCTGACCACATCCTCTACATTGACCAATCGTTGCTCGATTGACTGCTACCCTGCCTCTCGGAATTACGCGTGCACTCGCGCTGCAAAATCGATTGTAGGATTGTATTGCATTTATTGTATAGTTAGCTGCGCTGTTATTGTTGCTTGATGAAATCCGTTGTTGATTTTGATTGCCCATCTCTATATACAGCTATACTGAGTGCTCTCTCTGGGTCAACTGTGTCACGCAGAAGCTCACGTTGAATGTCATCGTTCAACATGTTTGTGATGAAGCTGTCTCCAATTATTACCTCTTCTCGGTTTTCGAAGTCGCAATTTTCCGCCAATTCTTTTAATATACTGTAGAATTGTTCTACCGTTTCGCCCTTTTTCTGCTTTCTTGAGCAAAAACACATTGCGATCGAAAGTGATATTTCTTGGACGAACGAATGCTATCTCCATCATCTCCCAGAGCTTGAGGTTGGTGAGATCGTATATGTTGTCATGAGGGAGTTTTTATGTTAGAAGACGTCGTCCCTCTGTTCCGATACTAAGGTACAAGAGTGAGACACTTTTTTGGTCACACATGTTCCATGGCCGTTCTCCACACAGAACGCCTGCCTCCATCAGTTTTTGGCATTTCAAGTCCCATTGAAGTTTCAATTGACTATTCCTTATTTGACGATCTCTTTCTTTGTCTTCCGTTGCATCTTCAATAGCCATCTCATACTTCGGTTCAGCTGGTAGTCGGACAGTTGTTGGTTTTGATGGTAGGAGCGTATCTAGTGTAATGTTTTCTCGAGCGAGAATAGCGAGTTTTACTTGAATGCGCCACTTTTCCCATCTTATTGGAGGATCCGAATTATGACGTTCCCAAAATGGTTCTATCGACAGCGGCGTTTTCCGCGAATGACGAGCTGACTGCGCCATGTCATACAGATTTGGTTACTGTATTCCGAGTAGATTTGCGGTGCCAATTTACAGAGTTTATTGATTAGATTTATTGGCTAATGTAGTTGAGAATTGTTTGATACGATTTAGTGCTTTGGCGGAGCGGATTTCAGATTAAAAGAGAGACAACTGAATTTGAATTAGGAAAGATGAAATTATGAGGAAATTAAAGTTAACTAAATCTGAACAACAATTTGATCACAACAAAATATCTGTAAACGCGGCAACTCAGATCACAAGACTTCATGAACAGACAGGGTTTTCAGACACAGGATGTAAACAAATTTAAGAAACGTGAAATATGAAGATTTGATCTTCAAAGAAGAAATTGGAAATGAACTTAAACTAAATGATAAACAAAATGAACTAAATTAAGATTTACTAAATTAAATAGATTTGGTATTTCCAAATCAATAGCCCCTTTTTACACAATGTTCTACTATACCACAATACGTTACGCTGTTTGAAGAACTGAAATTTAATCAAAAGTTACTTTTGAACTTATTTTAAAAATATGATCACTGCGCTCCTTAAATCCTTCGCACTTGGCAGTGACATCTTATATTTAAGTCACTAAATTGACCTTTGGGTTTCGTAGACAAAAATAAATTTTACAATTTAATTAACATTGTAATTCTTCGCTAAACCTTTGGCATTTTTTTATTTTCTAGAGTTCCAAGAAACTCCGTAAATATGACTCAGGGGAAGCCATCCACAAATGGGATGAAGTGGCAAGCTTTCATTTCTTTCTCCGATCCAAGACTGATTTTTTAAGATTGATTAGTTTTTCTGCGGGTAATGTCTATGTTATTGTCTGGCCAACTCTAGCGTGCAATTAAATCCCGCCTTTAATTTTTCAATCTTTTCATAAAAATTCTCGGACGATAGCAGCAAACATGTTATCACAGATAAATTAAATAATTTACAGCGGTTTGTTATTTTTATTGTATAGTATATGATGAAAATCAACTCACAAACAGCGGAATCGAATTCGTTTACCTGTAAAAACTGTCATTGACCGAAAAATTCTCTAACGTATATTTTTTGGTTCATTTTCACAGATTGCTATCTGTACTGCATATAACTCTCAAGAACATTTCCGTCCAACTAGAAAAAACGTGGTTCTCACAAATTTGGTTGCAGTCTCCCTATATGAACACAAGCCAATCGACTCTTTACTATGATGAATTCGCTGAACATGTTCAAAACTTGAAAGATGAAATTTTTCAAATTCTTACCGCTAATAAATTCAAAAATCAAGAGAAAAGAGGAGCACCTTTGTTGGCGTTTGGAACATTAACTGCTTTTTCAGCGGGCACTCGAATCGCATGCGCAGCTGGTAGTATTCTCGGTATTTGCGATGGAGCAAATTGAAATCCTGAAGACATCGACTTCGCCTAGGAAAAACTACAAAGCAATGACCAGATTTTGACAGAAGACAGATGATCTGGCAGAAAAGTTTTTTGTTGCTTTGCAATTGAAAGATATACGATTGAACGAGAAACAGATAGTCGCGACGCAGGAAAATCAAGCCCGAATTCTCAATAACGCATTTGCAGTTATCGAGTTGAACTCAAACTCCGAATTAACGTAGCAGGTTCATTACTGGCTCCTAATAATAAAATTATAAGCTATTGTATTGCAACCTACGCTTATCGACTAACAATTTTAAATGCTGTAAGGACAACGGTCAAAAAATTAATTTCGATGACACTTTTACCCAAAAACGTCTTAGAGAAAATACTGGTTACAATTGCTAGCGAACAGGTTAAATCACTGACAAACTTACTCATGCAATCACGCCTGCTCAGATTCTAACATTCTACAAAACTAAGTTGTTGACAAGCGTTTCTGTAGAAGAATACGATTTGTTATTTCGATTGGCACTACCATTTGCATCGGGTTAGACAGCATTGAATTTATATCGGGCAATTACTATTCGGATGCCTACTAAGGACTCAGATGGCTATGCATTACAGTATGAATATGAGGCTGACTAAATAGCAATTGCCGAACCAACTCGAAGGATTGCATTGTTATCACAGCACGAAATTGATTTCTGTATCGGTTCAAATAGTTTTTCAGTTTGCTCAAACGGATTTTCTGTGGAAACTACAGAAGACGTGTGTGGGGGCTCTCTTTCTTGGAAACCAGTCTGCTGCTCTTCTATCTAAACTGTAACATCGAAACAGTCATATTGCCCATGAAGGAGAAAGCAAAAAACTTTGGGAATAGAGATCGGCTTATCATATCTGCAACAGAGCAGTTTGATATGTATTTGAGTTAAATGAATGATACCAATCCTCTCATCAGAAAGAGACTTGATGGTTGTAAGGCATGCGTTATTGTACTAGAATGTGGAACCAAAATCGAAACTCAATTTATGGAAATTCGTGCAGATATGGTGTCTAGTAGGAACGATTCGGTAATGCGATTAGATGTAAATTTAACAGAACCACTTCGTTATCTACTTTCAAAAATCCCATTTCTAAATGTACCTCATATAGCAACGGAGTGCCAAGCAAGACAGCAGATCATTGAAAAGGTTGAAGTTAAGATCACAACAAACTCTGATTCCCAGCTCAAATTATTCGACCGGCTGAATGAATTGAAAACGCCAGTAGTGGAGGATTTTAAAATTATTTCTTAGTTTGAGGAGAAGGTTTATGAAGAGTTCAACGTGAAAAATGACTGTTTTCTTTGGTCTCATATTATTCGTGATATCATCACTTCTTAAATTTTATTTCTGCAGCAAATACAGAAAGCGTTACAATTTAACAGACATGCTAATTGGACATCAGCAAATCAAAGTGAGGCCGCTTGTAGTTGTGAGCGATGCTGAATACAGTTTCAAACATAGCCAGTTGTAGAAGTCATGAGGAAGTATTTCATTTTGAAGGAAAAAGACATACGAGAGAGAGTAATGTCAGTTGTACCCAGTTATTCAAGCTGCTCACCAATGAACGAACTTTGTGAACAAATTGCAATGCAAAGTCAAAAATCATTAATCACTTTCTTAACAAGGCTGTGGTCATTATTGTTTAATCAATTGGTTTCAAATGCTTCGAAAACTTTCTCATTAAAAATGATAAAATTCAAATAAAGAGGCGCAGTGCCGTGTATGATTTTCCTGATGATGTTCATACATGATAAAATATTATCACAAGCTTTGTTAGTATATGTTTTTTTTGTTTATTGTCGAAAACGCAGTTCTCGTTAAATCTCTCAATTTTCATAAATCTGATTGATTACTAAAACTGTAAATTTCTTGAACTTGCCAAAATTAAGTACAGAATGTTGTTGAAATTTAGTTGACAGAAAGTAGACGAAGAGAGAAAATTTGAATTGCAGATTTTTGAATCTGAAATTGAATTAGATTTTTTTTGAAAATATAAAGAGATAGACCACTCAAAGAACTCTAAACATCCGAAGACCTGAAACAGAGAAATGATAATACTGAAATAACTAATTTAATTTTGTCTATTTTAAACCTAATTAAGATGTACATAAGACCAGCAGCATCCTCCGCGAGATTTTTTGGCCATTCGAATCAATGGTTATGCTTTTTGCTCGACTTTCAGATAGCTCAATTCTGAGGTCAATTGACTTGCCAAATATTTCAAAAAAGGTTTTGGTTGTTTTCTCAGTTTTTTCATAGGCGAACGTTTGCGGGGGTGGTAATCTGTGTCGGAATTTTTTCTTTTTCTGCTGACATCACCAATCAATTTCTTCTTGGTCCACGAATGATGACCGACAGAATGATCCCCTTCGTTTTCCGTTTTATGACGCCTTTCCTGTAATTGCTGCATTTTTTTCTCGAACAGATGGTTTAAGCTCTAGAAGCTCAATCATTTGATGATGGTTGTCGACATAACGTAACTTCTTCAACTTTGTATGCTCCCTGTCACCTGTCGTTCGGAGTCAGCAGAAATGCTGCGCGGAAAAACTAGCGGACACTGTCGACAGATAATCCACTTGAACAACTGACAATAGGTGACGAGATACCTGATGATCACCGAACAACTTATCGCCTCAATAGGGGGGGGGGGGGGCAAACAGAAAAGATCCTGAAATTAATCAAAAATGCTTGGTCCAAAATGTACACCCTATGGATGAATCGGGGCATAGGTTTTATAGTTTGAAAATGTGTCGGTTAAAAAGTGCAGGAAAACTGTGGCCACTGGTTGAAAATGTGACAAAATCATCCTAAATTCAACCTCGGCTGAGGCTACTACTACTAGTGTGTCGGCTGCTCTATTGATTGAGGTGAGGTACATTGAAATGTTTGACCATTGTCGATGAGTTATCATCCCGTCGTGCGTATTTCGGTCCAGCTCATTTTGTGGAACTTTTTACTATACTTCTTCTTATTTTTCAAGTTAAAAATGTTGCTGGATTTTGGCTTACAATTTCTCTTTGTTTCCCATTTTTTTTTTGCCTTAATATTGTTCCCGTTCTCGGTTTTTTACCACTGAATTTTTACCTAATTTTCCGGGAAGAACCGGGATCGGTAGTGAATGCAAATTTTCCACTGGGAAAAAGCGGGAAATGTACGAATAGGCAAGTTTCTGGCTGGGAATTGTGCAATTAGTAGGTATTATAAGGAATATTTCCGGGAATCCTACTGGGATTTTCGAGAAATGACGCACCGGGTTTTGTGTCCCGCAGTTTGACATTACTACTCGACGGTTAACTAGTTATGGCCTTGGTCAAGCCACTATTGAGCAGATCCAGAATTTAAACCTGGTGCTTGTAACTGGAAATTGAAATGGTGCTTTCGAATTGAATTGATGTTGGCCGTGAGTTTGCTAATTGTTCCTGCTGGAATAAAAATATATTGTTTTACATCTGGGCAGTAATTTACAACTGCAGATTTTATTTAAGTTCTAGATGCTCATTTTAAAATAGAACTATGAATATAATATTGTATTTTGAATGCATATCAGATCAATTGAATTAGATGTTGATTGTTTATCAGATGAATTTATTGTTTTCCTGCCCCTTCTTGACATCTTTGATTGAGCAAGAGAACAAGAGATGGCCGTTATTTGATTAGGGTTTCTTGCTAGTTGCCTCCAAATACTCCTTCCACTCTTGTCTGTGCCTCTGGTCTAACACATTCAGACCAACCCATTTAGCTAAAATAAAGATCGAAAGTTAGTTTTCTTTTGAACTTCAGGTTAGATAGAAAATGTACCACCCAATGCAAAGCTCCTACATTTAATCTTTTGAGTATCTGATTAAATTAAGGAACTGGCGTAATGGTCTTTATTGACACGAAGTAGCCAAGTGAAACCAAAATTATGTAACCTCCTCCGATGAAAATTTGCTTCAAATATCTTTTAAAAGTTTATGCTGAGTCAATTTTGATTGAATTCTGATATATCCTGTTGTGATATATTATATATTTGAACCGAAATATTTCCGAGTAAGAGTCTATGTTTTGACACCAATTTCAATGACAATTTTGAAAGAAACTTGTAGGAACACTAATTAAATAATAAGAAGGTATACAAAGCTTATATAGCTAAATAAAAAAAATTTCCGAAAATTTATCAGCTGTTTTCAGAGTTAAGATAAAAATTTAAACAGCTGTTTTGCTCGTGCGAACTCTGTAAAATTATCACTATGGAAGTATTTAAACATATTTTCTAATGCGAAGTGGTCATCAAAACCTTTAGACATTTGGAGCTTTCATTTGGCGCTTGGATTTGCGTATAATCCTATTATTTTGTTGTTCTGCTTTTTTCAAAATCTGTTTAGCTCATCAAGACAGATGAAGCTTGGAATAATGTGATAAATCCTGAATATGATGTACGTTACGTCAATGGGCAGTTATTGGATTTCTTATCTGAACATTTGATTGGTAGTCAATAAGGCATTATTCGGGCTATGGGACGAAGTTTGAAGCAACTATTGTAAACGTGTTGGTCTTTCCTATGCAAAACTTTTTGCTTGGCAGTTTTGACTTCGAATGACTTCTGCGCCCTTGATTTTATCGTTTTGCGTGATCTAATTTTCTCTTATTTAGTACTGTCAGCAGCTGAACTCAATTGGCGGCGATTCACTGCTAAAATTAAACTCAAATGTGCTCCAGAAGTGCTGTAATTTTTTACTTTAAATTTTTGTAGTGGTTATATTGGTATGTAATAACCTCTAATAACGTCATTTGAAAGCCACTTAGTGAATTTAGTTACTTCCCCCTACCCCCACTGAAGCAGGCTGCAATAGATTCGAGATTCCACTAGTTGTTCGAGAGCAAATCTTCCTATGTTAGTTGGTTATGTTTGTCTATACGATTATGAACGTGTTAGTAGCAGTCTGTGATAATTACTTGCTCAGCTGTTAGGAGGCAAAAACGGATTGTAACAACACATTTTCGTTGAGAAAAATGGTTGTTCAAAGAATCATTTATTGGTATTGAAAGCAGTATTAAAAAATTTTTTCGGTGAAATTTTGCTGCATGTTCATTTTTATGTTGTCATTTTTGTTGATTATTTTACATTTCTGTCAAAAGCGTCTCTTGGTAAACAATTTACGTTTGTTATACTGCTTTGTTTGCTTTACTGTTTTCGATTACTGACTCAATTGATTGTTTAGTTCTGCTCTGTCTTTCAGATCTCGGCTCTTTTAATTTTATCCTGTATTCCGAAAGTGTCATCATTGTCTTTTTTAAAACTTCTGATAAAAAAGTTCTTGTTTTCCATTCATAATTATTTCCTCTCAGACAATATTTGTGGCATCTATTTTAAGCCTGTTTGTCTTTTTTGGGACTGTTTTCAGAGAATTTAGATAAAATGGTAAAGCTCGAGGGCATTTGCTCTCTTATTTTTAGTCTACTTATCTACTCTCTAGCATCGGATTCACTGGAACTGTTGGGGATTCACTGAAACTGTTAGCCAACATAATGGCTAAAATGCGGTACTTAATGTTTGACCCCAACCTCTCGACGCCCAGTAGAATACTTCTCCACAAGCTTCAGCGGGTGATTACTATCGGCCACCTCTCATCGGTGGTTTGAAAACAATTGCTCCGAATTTACTCTGCTGTTTGTATAATTGAATACCTTGATCACTATGATTTAAAGTTATCGGGAACGCCTGATTTTTATTTTCTCTACCAGCTATTTTTACTCAATAACTGCTTAACTTAAATAGTATAGACTGGGAATACTGTTCAACCCGGATTTAAAAGTCTTTTTTCTACAAAATGTTTGCGGCCAAAATAACAAATCACATGAAATACTTTACGGAACATATTTGAGAAAACTTTTTTCAAAGCTGGAATCCTCCGACTTAAAAATGATTTAGTCTAGAGTATGGAAAACTGCGTTTTGAGTTGTTTTTCAATTATGATTGTTATTATGTTGCAATAGAAATAAATATTCAAATTTTCTTTTTGATTTCTCAATTCTTGTTATTTTTAAATGTTTTTCGGTCTCATTTTTTGTTGGAATAGCAAAGATGCGTAATGGAGTTATGTAGTAGATTGTTAACTTGTGACTTGACAACGAAAGGAAAAGACCAAAACCACAGCTTTATATGAAGAACTGTGGTGAGTGACCAAAACATTACTGTGTGGTTTATTGTTGTTATATACACGTGAAGAGTAAACTCAGTGAAAAATAAGAAAAAACGTAAATGAAAAATAAATGAAGGCTTTGGGAATTCAACTCTTCATATCCTAAAAAAATTGTTGAATTTTAGAGGCAGTGTTTGGAAATCCTTCTAAGAATAAGGTTACAGATAACTCTACTCTATATAATTGCGCACAAAAATGAGTAAACAAAGAACCAGGCTTATAAACTGTTCCTAACTTCATTTACTGAAGCTTTTAAAAATAATTGCTTTTAACAATAATTGCTTTTAAAAATAGTTGCTTGGTCCACAAAATGTTTGCTTAGAGTAGAAACAAAAAAGAAACAGTTGGAAGAAATTCTTACTGTATGAATCGCGTCTTCTTCTAGCCTCATCGGGTGGTGGCAATTGGTGTCTGCTCCGTTCATATTCTTCTGGGTTGAAGTTCTCCTTAGCCTCACTGGTCTTGGGCTGCCAATCTGCCTCCCCACTTATTGTGTTTCTCAATGACACTCCTATGTCCTCCTGGGGTGAGAGGGATGCCAGTTCTTTCTCCCTCATGGCTTTCTAAACAATCCAAAACACTAAATATTCCGGTGGCATCACGGATGACGTGGGTTGCAGTCTCTGTGTACTTATAAAATGTTCTTGCGTAACTTAGAACTCAAATGTGATCGAGACAACGTCTGTTGTGCAACAATAATCAAGCCTCCAAGAAGTCAGAGAGCGAAAACTTAAAACTTTGCCTCGTGTTCGATTTCTTCAATAATTCCTGATAGAAGAACTTGGCTAGAACGATGTAATCCTACGGACATAGTACAAAGTAATGCTGCGCCAACCCTGTCTGTGATCAACGCGTCTGGTGTCCAGTAAATACGTCGGAGCGTGTCGAAACTGTCCCAAAACGATTTTAAAAATAGGTGGCATCATGATAGCTTTAAGAATTCACCCCCCCCCCCTCCCCGCCCACACACCCCCACTCACAATATTTCTCAAAAATATGTCAGCTTTGGGTGAAGGGGATAATTCATGAAAAAGGAGTAAGCGTCATGAAAATTAATTCTGATCTGATCAACAAAAATTGGTATTCAAGCAATCTAATTTTTGGCGGTCTATTTGAACAAACACTCCCAGGATTTGAACAAGGTTTGCATACACTGATTTCTTTCTTAAAAAAATTTAAAAAATTGCGCAAGCAAGGCGCTTCTTACTGTTTCTCACCTTTCTCTTTTCCTCAGCCAGGTGTTTTTCCATCAATCCCAGCTGCACTTGATCGTACTTCTCAAACAGTTCCTTTACATCATTCTCGCTCACTAATTTACTCTCCCCTACCCCTCCTCTCGACTCCTGGCTGCTGCCATCTGGCGCCTCTCCCTGGTCGCCCTTGTTTGCTTCTTGACTGTTGCGAGTCAACAGGTACTTATGTTTGATGTTGCTTGGAAGGCCGTTTGTCTTCAGGGCGTCGCTAAGTGTCTTGTATTTCCGTCTAGAAATCTCTTTCCTGAAGTTATGAGCTGTTTATCGTTTGTAATCATGACTGGTTGTAATTTGAACAAACAAGTTTCAACCTTTAGAATTTCAGGAAATCTTAGAGTTGATATTTACAAAAGCTATCGGCAATAAAAACCCTGATCCGCAGACCCCCACCACATAACTCAGTAAGGCCACTATGAAGAACGGCAATTTGTATGCGCGTTGAAAAATGGAAAACAAATAATTCTTTTTTAAAAAAAAACAGAATAGCGCAATAACGAAAGTATTGTGTAAATTGGAAGTGTCTGCATTTCACATTGCCATACAACGATTCATCACGATTCTGTTAATATATTACTAAAAATTATTTGAAAAAGTTTTGTACTGTGTTAAAGTTTTATCTTAATATTACACTGTGGTACTAAAAACCTACGTACAGCATGATTTATGCTTTTTTGAGCGTGAATCTAGCTCCATAGGAATGATTTGCGCTAGA
This sequence comes from Convolutriloba macropyga, assembly GCF_964194025.1. NCBI lineage: Eukaryota > Metazoa > Xenacoelomorpha > Acoela > Convolutidae > Convolutriloba > Convolutriloba macropyga. The sequence continues at coordinate 8,279,120 of NC_134482.1, forward strand.
GCTTGAAAAAAGTGTTGAAATTTTAAGGTTTTGAGAGGAATTTCAATCTCGTTTCCACTTAATCAGAAAAGATGGTTAAACCGCTTTGTTTTTTCAGTGTCTGCCAAGTTGTTCCGCCACACAATGTAGGATTTCATGAACCAGAATACAACTCATATTAAACTCAATTTCAAGTGCACAATATGAATACAGACGTTACCTGAGAAATAATAGGTTCGAGGCCAAAAATCAAGCTGAATATCCGAATCAAAGCGAATAAAAAAATTCAAAAATTTGGTAAACATTCTTTTAAGATATCCCAAAACCTCACTGGAGCACATCAGAATGACCCATAACATTCTTGCTATGATAAATTTTTCAGAAGAACAGGCAGACAAAATCTCAAAAAATTATGGAGTTTATCATAAAATGCTTCATAAAAGGTCGGTTTGAAGAAAAAAGCAGGTGTTTTCTTTCAAAATGGTGTATCGATATTCTCCAAAAACTTTTCTCTTTCGATGAAACTATAGTCGCATCTCCAGCGATGGAATGGTTTGAATTTTTCAAAAAATGGATCAAAATTTCTTGAAAAAGTCAAGTCGGACAAGCGATAGCTTGATTTGGGGTGCTATACAATTAAATGGACAAAAAATGCTTATTAGATGTTCAAACTAGCCGAATGTTTTTGGTTATGTGGAAATTCTGAGTAATTAGAACTAAAAATGTATTTTAAATACTTCATTTAACCAGATAAAGCTATGCATAAGTCAAAGGTTATCGGCAATTTTTTCGAGAAAAGAGTTGAAGGTACTGGAATGGTGGGTGTTTAGTCCAGATCTGAATTCAATTGAAAATTTGTGGGCGATTACGAAAAGAGAGTTTTTTTGGGAAAATTTAGAAGTGTCAAATTTGGAACGAAATTGTCGCTTTATAGTTAGAAACCTGTATTAAATTTATTCAAACCGCCTGCTAGAGGTTAAAAGAGCTGAAGTCATAATGACACACTATTAGATAACAGATGCAAATTCGAAATGTTTTATTTGATTATTCATAATGGTTTTTAATAAATCTTTAGGTGTACGTAGCTTTTTGCTACCATAGTGTATCATAACAGCTCAATTAATCTTCGATTTATTGAATGTATGTTCTCTGCGTTTGCACAATTTGTAACAAAACAAATGGATTTCGAACTTCACTTACTTGGGATCGTAGACAGTGAAATTCCTCATGATGTTTTCCCTAATATGTGGGAATCTCTCTGCACTCTGACATGCGGACTCCATACCACTAGCCTCCTCTTTATCCTTTGCCTTTTCCACTATCAATCCATACTGTTCGAATGGGTACTTTGCTTCCCTGAAGAAAAAACAACACTGTGACTCTTCTAAATTGGGAACGACAAAAATTACTGCTCTACGTTTTTTTGGCGTTTTTAGTTTTTGCTGCCAAAAAGTCTTTTTGCAAAAAAACATTTTTAGTAACTCATCTGTAATAACTATCTAATAAAGTTTTAACAAAAAATTGTAAATATACTCTTGATAATTTTAAACTCGCGGTCCTTTTTACTAGAAAATATCCTAACCTGAACACGCTAATTTTGATTCTCGCCACATGGACTTGCCAAAAATTGATTCTTCAATTTTTTTGTGATAATTTGACCAAATTTAGGTTTCGTTAGCATTTAAAAATCGCAACAATAAAAAGAGTAAACTCTACGTCATGCGATTCTCAAAGTATTAGGTGCTATGAATCCTCATTTTTCAATCAAATTTAAAGCCCGTCATTTAAAACTCGAAACTTTTTTCCTATTTCCAATTTTTCACAAAGCAAATTCTTGAAAACGAAAACTTGTCTGATTGAACGTTGTACCGGTTTCTGTAAGACTCGAGCGATGTAATCCCAAGAATATATTACATTATGCAACCAACACAAAGCATCATTTTTTGCTTGGATATAACAAAATTTGATCTTTTCAAAAAATTAAGTTGGCATAGTTTAGTTTTCGATAACGCAAATCTAACAGAAGATATGCGTGGTACCATAAAAGGTAACATTATACCGATCAATACCTTGGTCTGTACTTGGAGTAGTTGTAATTCCCAGTGGGCATTCTGTCAGCCTGAATGGGTTTCAGACCCACCCTGTTCATCTCAAGTATATCGGCACTGTCAACTCTGTTGTACTGACCGTACTTGTCGTTCATCTCACTTCTGTTGTAGTTCAGAGCCAGCATCCTGCTACTCCTAGCTTTCCCAGGTAGCCCATCTTGCCTGGATTTGTGAAAAAGGTTCCATGACTATGGATAACAATCTGGAACTGATCATTATGATCAATTTCACTGAGACTTTTGCTGTTTAATTCAGCCGAAAAAGTTGAGCTTTTCCATAAATTTTCCAATGAAGCATATTTTGTCCGTTTGTTTAAAAAACATTTGCGTTAATCGAGCAGTAATAGTGGGCTCAGAAATTAAAAGCGATGAATCAAAAAAATAGTACAATATTATTCGGTGTGAGTTTGACATTATTTGATTAAGGAGATAATGTCATTATTTGGTTGTGTACGTACGTGTTAGGGTTTGAAAAGTAGAATGCGTATCTCTCTCTGTCTCTGTATTGTCTCTCTGCATCGCTGTATTTCTTCATTGTATCCTCGAACCTAGAGATCAAAAGATTAATAGCAATAGTATTAATAGAAGATTAATAGAAGAGCAATAGTTCTCACATGATGTATATTTGCACCTGAGAACTGGAATTCAGTATTCTTGTTATCCGTGAGACAAAGTTACTGAACTGTTTGTAGTACCAGAAAAAATTGTATCCCGAAGGAATCTCTGAAAAATGAAAATCTCGGGAGAAAGTTAATTTTTATCTACCAAATTCTTTCGAAAATCGATACCAAAAACTTTTCTTCGATATGAAAGTGCGAATCTAAATCCAGATTTCAACTGCTAGCGTAAATTGATAGCGGGTGGATATCTGGCAAAAATATGGAAGATGTAATGCTTGCAAGATAGATGATTATATTAGAAAGATTATTGAAAACTCGCTCCAGTCGAGTTGTGCTCTCAGGAGCTTTCAAGCATCATTTTTTATCTCGGTTGGCTGACTTCCTCAGAGTCGCAAGAAAAATATTTGGAAACGATTGGAGATTGCAACTAATTACACTTCAAAATCTAAGTTTTGTCAAAATCTGAAGGGAAATTTGTCCGTCGTGTGCATAGAGGAAAAACAGTGTTTACCCGCTCAAAGTCAGGTCCCAGGTTGACAGAATGACCGGACAAAACAGTCCCAGACAAAATAGTCCCAGACAAAATAGTCCCAAATTGCAAAATATTCCCAGACAAAACAGTCCCAGACAAAATAGTCCAGCAAAACAGACAAAACATTCCCAGACAAAATAGTCCCGAATAAATATCGAAATAATTGTAAAAAGTAATCTAGAACCAATTAACAACCATAATCTATGAGTTAATTTTCTGAATGCTTTGTTTTTAATTGATATGAACAAGGATTACACCAAAAAGTTGTTTCAAAAAACATATTTTGGCTAAAACTATGTCTGGAAGGAACTGTCTGTCAAGCAAGAACATATCTGATTCTTATAATCATAAAATATCCTATATGATTTGTATGTCATCCTGATTGGCATACTAAGATAATGTATGATTTCTCAGTGAAAATCCAAACATTTAGAGCTTAAAATTTCCATAAATTTTGTTTTTGTTGAGAGAAGTTGTGAAACATGTTAGAAATCAAACAAGGCCATGCATGATATCTGAATTGTTGGTGAAATTCTTGTATCATTTTTTCTGAAGGTACTTGAACTACGATTGCAACCAAATAGTCTGCTGTGTGATTCTTTACTTAAACAAAAATAATAATAGTGTGTTTGAAGATAATTCTAATTTTCTCCCTTAAATTGGATCCAAATCTACTTTGGCATGTTAAAATTAACGATATAGAATCAAATATGAGTAATTCCAGTTTTTATTGAAAAATTTAAAGTTCGTTTTAGAAAATGGATTTAAGATTGACTTTGAATCATATTAGAATCATTTATACTTTTCAAATCATTTATAGATCAAAAACATTTCCTATGATCCATACAAAGATCCTACCAGGAATTACTTGATGGTTTTTTATGACATAGTATATGATCCGTGTATGAATAAAAAGAATTGTTGACCCAGGGTTCTGTATCACGATAAGACGATGATCAGCGCACAGGACCCTAATCAAAGTCTACTTATCAAGTGATCATAAACAAACTTTTTACTGATCAGGTTAGCTTTTTATTTAGATCCGTCTGATCCTGAGCACAGTATTTGCGAACCATGTTCAAAATCAAAGTCAATAATTATAGTGAAGTCTGAACGGCTCCGCAAAACTCGGACAACAGACACTTAGTGTTGCGTATTGTTCACGCTCGTCTCGAACTGCAGCTGATTAACTGAGTTTTTGGATAGCTGGAACCTCTAGAGGTTTCTCGGGCGCATTCTTTTACTTCTTACTGAGCGCGAAACCCGTAACGCAAAAATACAATGTGGATCACAATTAATCAATTTGGGCAATGGATAAACCCAGGACCACATACCTGTATGCGGACATTCTCAGAAACGGGTCTTCATAGCAATCATGCAAATTGGGCTTCATTTTGTTCACTTCTTGGTCATACTTTGCTTTGACCCATTCCTCGTCTTTCCCTGTTGGATCCAGGGTAGTTCCTATCAGGGAGTATTTGGGTTTAGCCTCTGTCGGCTTCGCTACCATGAAGTCCGGCTGTGCCATTGCTGGCAAATAAGAGTTAATTCCCTACACCGAAAATTGGGTTAAGCCAAAAATGTTCACCGGATTGACAAAGGTATTCTTAGGAGCATTTTTAACCATATGAAAATGAATTCCGAACATCAAAATTGGGCTATCTTAAGAGATAAAATATTCACCACGTGTTGACATTTTACGTAAAAAGTTATTCTTAGGAGCATTTTAAACCAAATGAAATAGAAAATACATGCCTGAACTTTGATGATTTGGAAAAGAAATCTTTCTTTTCTTGAAAACTTGGGGGTGAACGGATTTCATAAGATGGTGTGGCACTGATATTAATTTGAATTTTGAGATACTTTTTCATTTATAAAATTTTTGTGAATTTTTGAATGCAGATAATTTTCAGAATTCATCTTTTTCTGAATTGTAGAGTAATTTCATCCTAATTAACCAACTTTTTCCTACTATAAAGACAAAGATTTGTAACGTTTTTCAACCCGGGAACACAAACAACACCGCAAATACAAACAATTGAGCTCTGTGGTCTAATTAGTCTATATTAATGTAATAGCTTTTGCCACGAATGATATAACTTGAAAGTATAACAATTGATATTGTGAAGTGAATCAAAAAATAAAACTCAAAAGATTTTTTTAAAAACAGAAAAAGTAAAACAATGTTTGACAAAACGTTTCTAAGCTGCTAATTTTAGAAAGCAGCTTTTGTATAATAAAGAAAAAGTTAAACTTTTTTTGCTTAGAGTGTTTTACAAACGAGTTTAGTTTGAAAATCTGCTCACCTGTGCTTTCTGTGCATATATATAACACATTAATATTCACTATTTATTATATATATACGTTATAAATAACTTATTGTTTCATAGTATGAAGTCTCGTTTTGTGCTTATATTTTTCATTCGCACACAGACTATTTGACCGAACTTTAACTGCGAGTAATTTTTGCGTAGAAATGTAATACAACTTATTCTAAATCAATAAACGAAGAAAAGTAAAATCATCACAATCATAATCAATAAACTCTTCGTCTAAAAACTTCAGGAATAAGAAAAAGAATTTTTGCACCAACTTCAATTTTAAATTTTCGAATAGGATAATTATTTTGCTATATTGCTTTTTAGCATACACATTAATTGTTCATTTAACTTATTCCACCTTCAATTTGATTAAAGCAAGTTCAAAATTTGTTTTCCACGAATCCAAAATAATTTCTCGAATCTCATTTCTGTTTTTAACATACAGTAGTTCAGCATAATACAGTTATAATTTATTTTATCAGTTTTATTTAAATTGGTGTTAAAATGTCCTCGATGGCTGTTAAGAATGGGAGCAATGAGAAGTTTGCTCAGCAGATGAAGTTAGGTCTCTTCAGTAAGGAATTCTCGGATGTGAAGTTTGTGGTGGGAGATCAAAAGAAAATCATCTATGGGCATCGCATTATCATAGGACTCAGGTGATGAGTCCATCAAGTACTGTTTTCTATTAAAATTATATTAGAAAATTTATTCAAAAAACAAAAAATCGATTGCAACGGAAATAAATTAGCAGATTTTCTTACCAAAGTCCATTTTTCCAAAAACCCTAAAGAAATTTAATGATGAGCGACGAGAAGTTCTCGAAAACATTTTGGGTACCTTTCTTAGTGAAGACTCATTGCTCCAGGTGACCCTGTCTCGAAGTTTTTCAGATTTAGGCGTTCGGCAGTTTCGACTAGTTTAAAACTGCATTTGTTAGCTCCGTAATGTTGCTTGACAAGCGCGCGTGATGTATCACTGGTTCGCGAAAACTACAACTGCCTCAATTTGTTAGATTTACCTGCCTTCTCGGAGAAGAAAATTTTAGAAGTTCTTGACTATAAAAAATTTGAAAAGCAGACCATTGAACCAGTGCACTTGTTTATTTCCGCAATCGTTATCCGAGGAATCGCATTCATGGTACTTGCTAGAGCCCAATGAAATCCTAAATGTGCTGATAGAAACTCACTCACAGAGAGGGGAGCTTTGGGTCCAAAAATAGTGAACAATGAGATGAAAAGGCAATCAGTAATTTCATTAACTTCTGTTTCGCCCAATGAGCGGGGAGACTGGAATTAACTACCAATCTATGAGACAAGTCTGGTCATGACAATCATACTGCAGCCTTGAAAACTCGATTGTGTGTGTTGCTATTTCGAGGTGTATCCAAATGAGAATTTGATTTGTTCATCATTTGAATTGGGGAGAACTTTGCAATTAACTAAGAATCCACAAAGAGATGACTAACCAAGGAGTTAAATTAATTTTCATATCCATACATCAAACTGTCACATTTAATTATTATATCAACCTTTTCTATTATCGAGGGTAAAGAAAACAGTCCTCACTTTCATTGGATTTGTTCAGGTGTGCCCTGCTGCAGAAGTTGTTCCAAGAGTCTGCTTCCAGACCAGAAGTGCCAATTGTTTTGTCAGATGTGAATCCAGACACCTTCCAACAGATGCTGGACTTCATGTACACCAACACTGTCCAGATCAGCCAAAACTCTGCTATGGATCTACTAGGCACTGCCATCGAGTATGGATTACAAGGTTATGCTTTCATTTTCCGTCTGGAACAATGTTGGACAAATGGGCAAAACATCAGTTGATTGGACTCTGCGAAATCTGTTTACATCGTAAAACGCTCACTTTAGTACTTTTGGCGACAACAACTTCTGGGGCTTTTGTGTCAGTTAGCCCTAAATTTATTTCTTGAAATCCTTTGAAAATAGTGACTAATTCGGGTAATTTTAGTCCAAAAATTTATAAAAGGGTAAATTTTGCGGCGTGTTGCTTGATTTTATATAAAATCAAGCAGCACGCCTCAAAACTAACCCTTTTATCAATACAGAAGTACTTTGCTGCGATTAAAGTGAAGAGAACGACAGACAGTTATTGCGCCACAATATTGTGACCCTCCATTGGAAAATGGCAGAAAATGCCGAAAGCATGGGCTGGCAATAAGATGAACTGCTGATGTGTGATTAATTAATCAAATTTTTAATTGTAAATTTAAATTTTAACTCAAATCAAAAAAAGTATAGTCGTTTTTGATGTCAGATAGTGGGTATCTATTCTGTTTCGCACCCCACCCCCACCATATTTTCTATAATATTTTCTATACCACATTTTCACAATTCACTCAATTTTTGTCAACAGTGAAAAAGATACCGAAAGATCTATCTGCCCGCATAGACGAGTTGGTTCAATCTGCGACACTGGGAAGTGGCTCATCAGGCCCCAGCGACAATCCAAGCGAATTACCAGATTTGAAAACTATTTGCAGTAAAAATAATCCAACAATCCGTTATACCCCTGTGAAGTTTCGTATGCAATGGTCCGGGATTTTTACCTCAATCATAGAGGATTGCATCTCAAATACTGACTGTGTTGATAACTGGAAGAAGTTTTTCGCAGTTAGCAAATGTGTTTTGCGTGCTTCAAACAGAGGGGGTAAAAAACAGCAGCAGGAAAACTCAATGATGAATAGATTTGAGCGCTGGAGATTGGTTGAGTATGCTGCCCTTTGGTACGAAGCGGCTTCAATGAAGCAGGCTAAAAATAAAAGCAACAGCACAATAGAAGCGCTGGCCTCCCGAGCGAAAACACTTTGTCTTCAGCGACAGTTTGGTCGTGCGGCACAGATTTTACCATCGGAGGGAATAGCACCCGACAACAGAAAAACCCTCTTTGAAATCAAAAAACTGCATCCATAGAAAAACGAATTTCTTGAGCCGATGGAAGACTATAGCTGCGAAGCTTTTCATTTCAATGAAGGAAAGGTCCTTTTGCAGCTCCAGTCTTTTTCGAATTTGACAGCAGCTGGGCCGTCCAAAATGTACCCAGAGCATCTTCTCCACGCAATCAATTGATCGATTTCCGATCAATCCAAGCGGGCAATGAATTTCCTAACCAAATTAGTGAACTTGGCCCGCAAGAGCCAGCTGACAAGCTTCATGGCTCCAGCTTTTTGTAGAGCTACATTAACAGCATTGAATAAAAAAGAAAACCGGCATTAGACCTATTGCTGTGGGTGAAGTTATTCGGCGCCTTGTTGCCAAGTGCATTGCAAAAGAAGCAGCCATCGAGGCTGTTGAGTTGCTTGGTGTAAAGCAGTAGGAAATTGCTGTCAGGGGAGGTGCAGAGAGCATAGTGCAAGCCCCTAAAATAACCTTCGAAAGAATGAAGATAGTAAAAAATGGGGGCATACACTTATCTTCCAAAGAGTTCCGTGTTGCTCTCAAAAATGGAATGGGTGTAAAATTGTACGAGATGGAGAGAAAATGTCCTTTTTGTAAATTTGGGACTCTTTATGTATTGGGCGACCATGCGGTGTCATGCCATGGTCGCGTTGATATTATCTCTCGTCAAGATCGTATACGAGACTAAATTATATCTGCTTGGTCGCGAGCTCTTTTTTCTCCCATCTGTGATTAGAAAAGTTTACTACCCGACAATAACTCCAGACCGGGCGGTATTTTCCTACCTGTATGGAATGCCGGTCAACCAGCAGCTTTAGACGTTACCGTGACTTCTCCCTTGCAGTCAAGCCTCATTTTAAATGCGTCGGAAAAGAGTGGCCTCGCAATGTCAGCTGCTGAGGACAGGAAGTATGAACATTGAGCCCAGAGTTGTAGTGAGTTCAATTCATTCCTCTGGCTTTCGAAGCGTTTGGAGGATTTTCAGAGACAGTTCATAAGACCCTCAGACGAATCGCTACTCTGGCTGATAACAGAAATTTGCAGCCGGCGGGGTTGTCGGTAGCCTTCAGTAGGTTATCTTAATCAGTCTCTGTTACAGCAATTTGGGGGTCTGCAATCGTGCTCCTTGCAAGGGATGCGAGATTATAGACACATGAAACGGGAGCAGATCTTTGAATCCTTTGTGCAGAAGTTAAGAGGCGAGTCGGCCTTGAATAGTGTGTCATCCATGAGCGGGGACAATCTATAGTGATAAGTTTTTGACTCACCCATTGAGTGGGTAGCTCAAAATTTTAATGCATTATCATACTAGTTACAACTCAGTGGCGGATGAAATGTCATTGCCCAGAAAAGGAAGTTTTACCTCAAGCAATGTTTCATAGAAGAAAACGAGTGTGATTGCATGGGTGATTGCATGGGTTGAACTGATAACAATGATTGTTTATGAACCAAGATTTTCTAATTAAACTTGAACTAATAAATTTTGGTATATGGCAAAATTTAGCACTGGCAACTAAGCTGGAGGGGGGGGGGGGGTAGAGAATAGATCCAATAGCGATTAAAGGATGTGCAATTAAACTTAAGTTTGTGCGCTGTATATTCTTTAGTCACCACTTCCTTCGATACCAAAGAAGTAATCGATAAAATAATTTCTCATTTTTTTTATTTCCATAGAATCGCCGGCGTCATTGGCGCGAAAGATCCAGGAACTCGCCAGACCTTTTATTTCAGCTTTTGAAAAAAAATCAATAAGCTGCTTTTAAATTTTTTTTATCTGTTTGCTTTCATTAGTTCTATAATGACGGCAGATTTCATTAAAAAAAATCAAACCGGCAAAACAGTGATGAAATATATTTTTTGAAAGCAAAATCTGCAAGAAATTTTGTATTTCCTCAAACTACTATTAATGCTGCGTATCCATATGTTATTGTTTATATTTGTTTTTCAGATCTGCAAGCTGTTGTGAGCGAGTACATAACTGAGAACCTGGACGTGGATTTCGCAGCCAATGCACTTCACGCCGCAGTGTACTTTGAAGTAGCCCACTTAGAGACCAAATGTCTAAGATTCATTGCCCAAAATGCCCAGGCATTCCTAAAGAGCAAGAGCTATCTGGATATGGGCGAACAGGCATTTATTAAGGTAGATTGACTCCGGGGAAATGTGAAATGGAAATATCGGCCTCCTATTATAAAAAGCGGCTTTAGAGTTTAGAAAAAATAGTCAGCGGCGTTAGACATTAGAAAAAAAAGCAATTTGTAACTGAACTTAAGCCCTTCTCATTTATGTAGTTAATGGAAGAATTAACTTATTTGCCCGGAGGAGAAACCAGTAGGAAAACATATGACAAGGAACAGTATACTTACAGTATACAATACAGTAGACCTGTTGTACGAAAACATTGTGTGCCTTTCAGAAAAGCACATTTGGATCTTTTCCGCTTGGGACCCTCTTAACGTCTGCCCTATTGAATTTTTAATTGTTTTTGTTTACCTTGAGTAACCATTATCATCCTTAATGTCCTTCTAAAATGTACAGATCTTTGTACCAAAATATTTTATTACAAGTCTTCTTGATGAGGTGATGCGAAAAAAAATTATTGACGAAACCCAAGAAAAAACACGCCTGTGCCAGTTTTAAAAAGCACGATAGTATGAAGTACCAGAAGTTGAAATTCCATAAGTTCTTATATACGTGGCCAGAAGATAACCTCCATCAATTTTCGGCATTTCTAATGAAGTCCATGAATTTTCGCCAAATACGAAGTTCTCTATAGACACCAGAGGATTTCAATGCTCTCAAGCAGTCACGTAATCTACAATTAACCCTTCTGAGTCTCAAAAGAAGGGTTCTCTGTTACAGGTCATGGACTGTGATGATCTCCAAGTTGACGAGGTGGAAGTGAACAAAGCCATCTTTGAGTGGGGCAAAAACGGGGCTGTCAAAACTGGCACCCCTCTCAAACTCATAGTAGCCAGGGTCGTACTCAAACTCCGCATTGCAATCTTCGATGTGGAACTACTGGAAAATATTGAAAGGTTTAGCGAGAGTGAGGGTGATTATATTCCTCCGGAAATGTTCCAGTTTGCATGGAAGTTTCACGCCCAAATTAAAAATGGGAGGAGTGTTCCGGTTGAGGGGAAAAGCTGGGCGACACTGAGAAAAGGAACAAAAGCATTGGATCACCATCAGTTCTTGAATCCGTATATGGAATGATTGTGATAGAGATTCATTCACTCTTTGGCTAAATAAAATAAATTTTATCCTACTGTTTTTTATCAATCTATAACTTCAGAAAGAATCTGATGTTCTGAGAGTTTAAGCACGCGCAGCCATCGTGACCATGCAACATTGCTGGATTCGGACCAGCATCTCAGTAATGTGTATATGGGTGCCTCCACGGCAAAGAGCCGCGAGTAGCACCCATATACACATTACTCTATTTCCCTTTAAATATCCACTACTATAGTACTCTATTTTTCCCTTTATATTCACTTAAAATCTCATTTCCTGTCTCACTTAGTGCAATCCACTAGTGTCGAGTTAAGCTGGTAATTAACCGTTATCAGACAGATAGTTCGGGTTCTATACCCACTGTCTTCAGTGGACGTGTCCCGGATACTAGTGTAACTAGTGAGACCGTGTAACCAGTACGTAAAACCAACTTGCGAAAATAACTTCAATAAAAAACCATCTTAACTCTTTTTTATAAATTTTAACTTTTTGCTAATATTTATATAAAAATTAATTGTAAAACCTAAACTCGCCATTACAGCCTTTAATATCTTTATCATCAAATGGATCAATAGCTATCTTGTATTGTTCTTTTGTTTCTAAATGATGCTTCTTACTATCAATATTATAATTAGATACATATTTAATTTTTGCATCATACATAGCGATTTATAGTCTTCAACAGTAGTTTAGTTTTTAATAGTAGCTTTGGTTATACCTTTTGATTTTTTCTCTTTTTCTTTTTTAAATGTAGTATAACAATATGCTTTAGCTTTGAGGAAACATGCCTCTATAATAGTATCAGTAGATATTTCATCTTTCATTTTTCCTAATTCGCTATTTTTCAAAATTCCATTCACTTTAATCATCTCTTCACTAATACTTCCACCCCCAGGGACATTAATATTTATAGATTTACTATCTGTATCTGCATAATGATAAGTACAATCTAAGTATTTCCCAAAGTACTCATATATATCTTTATACATAAATAGTTTAGCTTTCTCTAATATAACAAAACCAATATAATTAGGTTCATCTAACCTAACACTACCTCTTGTTTTATGTACAGCCACTAGATCATCATCAAACTCTACAGCATATTTAAAACTAATATTTTCTACTAAATTAATATATCTATCCATATCATTAAATAACTCTACATCTTGTCTATTGTATACATTTTCTATTGTTTTTCCTTAGACGGCAATCTTCATTAACTTAAAGAACACATCACCAAATTTATCCCCCTTAGCTTTAGCTTCTTTTCCTTTCTGAATATTATACTAAATATAAGGCTTTAACTACTCACTTTTACTATACTCTAAATTTACTTAATTGTAACATCTTCCAAACTTAAACCTTTAATTAAATACCAATCCTTTATCTCTCCATCAATTACATAATCCTGATTATCCGTTAAATTCAACATCAACTTCTCATTTGGTTTGTATCCTTTCATTTTTTCATTTTGATAGTTTGTAAACTGATCAATGTTAGCCTTTGCCTTTCCGGAAAGAATGGATATTTCTTTGTGTTTTTTTTTCAACTCATCATTATACTTTACATCAAAAGTGTAGATTTAGCCTTTAGTAGAGCTAGAGCTAGTATACACTACACTGTTACAAACACTTATCTCACCAGTAGGTAAAGCTTGCACCATAGCAGAGGAATATAATGATTTGAAGTCTAAGTTTTTTAAATAGTTCTCTTTCCCAGTATACTCAGGATCTTTTTTCTTTTTTTATACATTTCACATGACAATCACCTAATACTGAAGCTAACCCACCTCTAATACCAGCTTCCATTGTATCATAAGTATTAACTGTTTTTGCTATATAAGATGAAAGTCTAACATTAGTATATTTCTATCTACATAACCAAGTTAATCGAGGAGTAGAATACGTATAACAAAGATGTTTTTCACAATATTTTAAACACTTACCTCTTAACCTTTCAAATACATCTACCGATAATAATACAACAGTTTCAAGACATAACATCAGATAATCTTTTATTGTTCCACATCCAGACTCTTTCCAACAATCTAACGCTTGCTTATACTCTTCACAAGTAATACCACTTTGTTTCAAAATAGAAAAGAATACCTCCTTAGGTGGTAATGATGTTTCATTAAATTTATTTACACTATCTAACCATTCATATGGGAACATACCTTTTCGTCTCTCTATCTCAAATTTGTTTAATGTTGCACACTCTTTATCACTCAATGTTTTACTTATAGCATCTAAGCTAAGTGGATGGAAGAACCTAAACATATCTAATGCTTTAGAATAAAAAATATCAATACAAAGATAATTCTCATCATTTTTAGTTAATACGTTAAGTCTAATCTTCTTTGCTAGTCTGGTTATAAATAGGTGGTTATCATAATAAGTAGAATTAAATGCATCTATTGGTACAAAAGTGTTCTTAACTTGTTGGTTACACTTATTGTGAGCCTATCCTCTAAATTTACCGATTAGGTAATCATGATCTCTAACAATATCGTTACCCATATACTCGTTACAATAGTAACATTCCTCTTTAAGTGGAATATTTACACTAAATATATCTCTAAATAATTTATTATAATAACTCATCCTACTTACAAACCAATCAACTGCACCTTCGCCACAATAAATTTCATACATATCCTCTAAAATATCAGGATAATCACTTTTTATATATATCCCACAGGCGATAGGAATGTGTTTTCTGTTTTTTATTATACATTCAAAATCATAATACATCGCAAATGGTACTCTGTTTTTTTGTGCAACTTATCAAACTTTGGATAATCATCATGATGGAGTATTCTTCTTCCAATTTTTTAACATATTTCTAAATGTTTATTTATTTCATTTTCAGTTCATGCACAACATTTTAGACATGGAAAACATGTATGTCTAGATAATCTTAAGAAATATGATACATCTTTACATAGGAATTAATGATTATCCCAGTATAGTATATTACATCCTCAAGAATCATTATGATTGATTAATACAGGGTTGATAATTTTATTTTTATTTAGATTGAACACATTAAATAATACTTTATCTCTGTTTAACTGTTGTATTTTCTGTAAATCTTTATATCCATAAGGCGGTAGAAGCCCTGGTTATTTTATCTCATTAATATACTCTGGTTTATCATAATTACTAACTCTATTGGGATGGTCTTTAGAAGGATGTAGATAAGCTAGTAAACACCACAATAAACATTGTCATTTTTATATATATTAGGTATATATCTTGATTGAAATGGGAGTTCTACATAACAACCACCAGTGCAAAAACCTTTTGTTGTCTTTTGGAGATTCTGACACTCATTGCGTGTGCAACAATTTATTTTGAAGATCGCACTGCGCTAAGTTTATCTTCCATGTTAATTAATGTTCAGTTTTTCAAAGATTCTTTCAGCCGATCTTTGGTCCCCTTATTGTTTTATTTTTTTGCTTGCTTGGTTCATCAAAAATGTTAGAGTATTTAGTGCGGTGATTGCGGGAATTTTCTGGTGATGCTGAATCGTACGGCATATCCGCTGCAAATGTATGAAACAAGGTTCTCCGTCTTCCATTTCGTTTTCTCTGATATCTCTTTAATTACCATCTTTCAGTTCTGATGAGGGAGTTTATGATAATTTTGAGTTGGTATACGGTAATTTTGAGTTGTTTTTGGAACTGCTTTACGTCGAATGATATTGTTTTATTTATATATATATATATATGTGTGTATATATTAATATATATATATATATATATATTTATATATATATATATATATATATATATATATATATATACATAGGATTCAATTATTTATAAAATTGTGCCCAGGTTTATCATCGGAGGGAATAGCACCCGACAACAGAAAAAAACTCAAAAAAACTGCATCCAGAGGAAAACGAAATTCTTGAGCCGTTGGAAGACTATAGCTGCGAACTTAAACCTTTACTTAAATACCAATCCTTCATCTCTCCATCAATTACACAATCCTGATTATCCGTTAAAGTCAACATCAACTTCTCATTTGGTTTGTATCTTTTCTTTTTTTTCATTTTGATAGTTTGTAAACTGATCAATGTTAGCCTTTCCTTTTCCGGAAAGAATGGATATTTCTTTGTGTTTTTTTTCAACTCATCATTATACTTTACATCAAAAGTGTAGATTTAGCCTTTAGTAGAGCTAGAGCTAGTATACACTACACTGTTACAAACACTTATCTCACCAGTAGGTAAAGCTTGCACCATAGCAGAGGAATATAATGATTTGAAGTCTAAGTGTTTTAAATAGTTCTCTTTCCCAGTATACTCAGGATTTATTTCTTTTTTTTATACATTTCACATGACAATCACCTAATACTGAAGCTAACCCACCTCTATTACCAGCTTCCATTGTATCATAAGTATTTTGCTATATAAGATGAAAGTCTAACATTAGTATTTTTCTATCTACATAACCAAGTTAATCGAGGAGTAGAATACGTATAACAAAGATGTTTTTCACAATATTTTAAACACTTACCTCTTAACCTTTCAAATACATCTACCGATAGTAATACAACAGTTTCAAGACATAACATCATATAATCTTTTTTTGTTCCACATCCAGACTCTTTCCAACAATCTAACGCTTGCTTATACTCTTCACAAGTAATACCACTCTGTTTCAAAATAGAATAGAATACCTCCTTAGGTGGTAATGATGTTTCATTAAATTTATTTATACTATCTAACCATTCATATGGGAACATACCTTTTCGTCTCTCTAACTCAAATTTGTTTAATGTTGCACACTCTTTATCACTCAATGTTTTATTTATAGCATCTAAGCTAAGTGGATGGAAGAACCTAGACATATCTAATGCTTTAGCATAAAAAATATCAATACAAAGATAATTCTCATCATTTTTAGTTAATACGTTAAGTCTAATCTTCTCTGCTAGTCTGGTTATAAATAGGTGATTATCATAATAAGTAGAATTAAATGCATATATTGGTACAAAAGTGTTCTTAACTTGTTGGTTACACTTATTGTGAGCCTATACTCTAAATTTACCGATTAGGTAATCATGATCTCTAACAATATCGTTACCCATATACTCGTTAAAATAGTAACACTCCTCTTTAAGTGGAATATTTACACTAAATATCTCTTGAAATAATTTTTTATAATAACTCAACCTACTTACAAACCAATAAACTGCACCTTCGCCACAAAAACTTTCATACATATCCTCTAAAATATCAGGATAATCACTTTTTATATATATCCCACAGGCGATAGGAATGTGTTTTCTGTTTTTTATTATACATTCAAAATCATAATACATCGCAAATGGTACTCTGTTTTTATTGTGCAACTTATCAAACTTTGGATAATCATCATGATGGAGTATTCTTCTTCCAATTTTTTTCACATATTTGTTAATGTTTATTTATTGCATTTTCAGTTCATGCACAACATTTTAGACATGGAAAACATGTATGTCTAGATAATCTCAAGAAGTATGATACATCTTTACATAGGAATTAATGATTATCCCAGTATAGTATATTACATCCTCAAGAATTATTACGATTGATTAATACGGGGTTGATAGTTTTATTTTTATTTAGATTGAACACATTAAATAATACTTTATCTCATTAATATACTCTGGTTTATCATAATTACTATTTCTATTGGGATGGTCTTTAGAAGGATGTAGATAAGCTAGTAAACAACACAATAAACATTTATTGTCATTTACATACATATATATATATATATATATATATATATATATATTAAGTATATATCTTGATTGAAATGGGAGTTCTACATAACAACCACCAGTGCAAAAACCATTTGTTGTCTTTTGGAGATTCTGACACTCATTGCGTGTGCAACAATTTATTTTGAAGATCGCACTGCGCTAAGTTTATCTGACCTTTTATACTTCATAGTTTTGTCAAGTTTAATCTTCCATGTTAATTAATGTTCAGTTTTTCAAAGATTTTTTCAGCCGATCTTTGGTCCCCTTATTTTTTATTTTTTTGCTTGCTTGCTTCATAAATAATGTTAGAGTATTTAGTGCGGTGATTGCGGGAATTTTCTGATGATGCTGAATCGTACGGCATATCCGCTGCAAATGTATGAAACAAGGTTCTCCGTCTTCCATTTCGTTTTCTCCGATATCTCTTTAATTACCATCATTCAGTTCTGATCAGGGAGTTTATGATAATTTTGAGTTGGTATACGGTAATTTTGAGTTGTTTTTGGAACTGCTTTACGTCGAATGATATTGTTTCATTTATATATATATATATATATATATATATATATATATATATATATATATATATATATATATATATATATATGTTTGTATATATATAAACATTTTGATAGTTTGTAAACTGATCAATGTTAGTCTTTGCCTTTTCCGGAAAGAATGGATATTTCTTTGTGTTTTTTTTTCAACTCATCTTTATACTTTACATCAAAAGTGTAGATTTAGCCTTTAGTAGAGCTAGAGCTAGTATACACTACACTGTTACAAACACTTATCTCACCAGTAGGTAAAGCTTGCACCATAGCAGAGGAATATAATGATTT
This sequence comes from Convolutriloba macropyga, assembly GCF_964194025.1. Taxonomy (NCBI): domain Eukaryota; kingdom Metazoa; phylum Xenacoelomorpha; order Acoela; family Convolutidae; genus Convolutriloba; species Convolutriloba macropyga. The sequence goes on from NC_134482.1 coordinate 8,297,437, forward strand.
GAAGTCTAAGTTTTTTAAATAGTTCTCTTTCCCAGTATACTCAGGATCTTTTTCTTTTTTTATACATTTCACATGACAATCACCTAATACTGAAGCTAACCCACCTCTAATACCAGCTTCCATTGTATCATAAGTATTAACTGTTTTTGCTATATAAGATGAAAGTCTAACATTAGTATATTTCTATCTACATAACCAAGTTAATCGAGGAGTAGAATACTTATAACAAAGATGTTTTTCACAATATTTTAAACACTTACCTCTTAACCTTTCAAATACATCTACCGATAATAATACAACAGTTTCAAGACATAACATCAGATAATCTTTTATTGTTCCACATCCAGACTCTTTCCAACAATCTAACGCTTGCTTATACTCTTCACAAGTAATACCACTTTGTTTCAAAATAGAATAGAATACCTCCTTAGGTGGTAATGATGTTTCATTAAATTTGTTTATACTATCTAACAATTCATATGGGAACATACCTTTTCGTCTCTCTAACTCAAATTTGTTTAATGTTGCACACTCTTTATCACTCAATGTTTTACTTATAGCATCTAAGCTAAGTGGATGGAAGAACCTAAACATATCTAATGCTTTAACATAAAACAAATCAATACAAAGATATTTCTCATCATTTTTAGTTAATACGTTAAGTCTAATCTTCTTTGCTAGTCTGGTTACAAAAAGGTGATTATCATAATAAGTAGAAATAAATGCATCTATTGGTACAAAAGTGTTCTTAACTTGTTGGTTACACTTATTGTGAGCCTATCCTCTAAATTTACCGATTAGGTAAACATGATCTCTAACAATATCGTTACCCATATACTCGTTACAGTAGTAACACTCCTCTTTAAGTGGAATATTTACACTAAATATCTCTTTAAATAATTTTTTATAATAACTCATCCTACTTACAAATCAATCAACTGCACCTTCACCACAATAACTTTCATACATATCCTCTAAAATATCAGGATAATCACTTTTTATATATATCCCACAGACGATAGGAATGTGTTTTCTGTTTTTTATAATACATTCAGAATCATAATACATGGCAAATGGTACTCTGTTTTTATAGTGCAACTTATCAAACTTTGGATAATCATCATGATGGAGTATTCTTCTTCCAATTTTTTTTACATATTTCTAAATGTTTATTTATTGCATTTTCAGTTCATGCACAACATTTTAGACATGGGAAACATGTATGGTTAGATAATCATAAGAAGTACGATACATCTTTACATAGGATTTAATGATTATCCCAGTATAGTATACTACATCCTCAAGAATCATTATGATTGATTAATACAGGGTTGATAGTTTTTTTTATATAGATTGAACACATTAAATAATACTTTATCTCTGTTTAACTGTTGTTTTTTCTGTAAATCTTTATATCCATAAGGAGGTAGAAGCCCTGGTTATTTTACCTCATTAATATACTCTGTTTTATCATGATTACTAACTCTTTTGGGATGGTCTTTAGAAGGATGTAGATAAGCTAGTAAACACCACAATAAACATTTATTGTCATTTTTATATATATTAAGTATATATCTTGATTGAAATGGGAGTTCTACATAACAACCACCATTGCAAAAACCTTTTGTTGTCTTTTTCAGATTCTGACACTCATTGCGTGTGCAACAATTTATTTTGAAGATCGCACTGCGCTAAGTTTATCTGACCTTTTATACTTCATAGTTTTGTCAAGTTTAATCTTCCATGTTAATTAATGTTCAGTTTTTCAAAGATTCTTTCAGCCGATCTTTGGTCCCCTTATTTTTTAGTTTTTTGCTTGCTTGGTTCATAAAAAATGTTACAAAATTTAGTGCGGTGATTATGGAAATTTTCTGGTGATGCTGAATCGTACGGCATATCCGCTGCAAATGTATGAAACAAGGTTCTCCGTCTTCCATTTCGTTTTCTACGATATCTCTTTAATTACCATCTTTCAGTTCTGATCAGGGAGTTTATGATAATTTTGAGTTGTTATACGGTAATTTTGAGTTGTTTTTGGAACTGCTTTACGTCGAATGATATTGTTTCATTTATATATATATATATATATATATATATATATGTGTGTGTGTATATTAATATATATATATATATATATATATATATATATATATATATGTATATATATATATATATATATATATATATATATATATAGGATTCAATTATATATAAAATTGTGCCCAGGTTTATCATCGGAGGGAATAGCACCCGACAACAGAAAACACTCATTGAACTCAAAAAAACTGCATCCAGAGGAAAACGAAATTCTTGAGCCGTTGGAAGACTATAGCTGCGAAGCTTATCAATTCGATGAGGGAAATGTCATTTTGCAGCTCCAGTCTTTTTCGAAATTCACAAGAGCTGGGCCGTCCAAAATGTACCCAGAGAATCTTCTCCAGACAATCAATTGTTCAATTTCTGATTAATACAAGGGGGCAATGAATTCTCTAACCAAATTAGTGACCTTGGCCAGCGGGGGCCAGCTCCCAAGTTTTATGGCTCCAGCTTTTTGTAGTGCTACATTAACAATAAAAAGAAAACCGACATTAGACCTATTGCTGTGGGTGAAGTTATTCGGCGCCTTGTTGCCAAGTGCATTGCAAAAGAAGCAGCCATCGAGGTGGTTGAGTTGTTTGTTTCGAAGAGGCTGGGAGTTGATGTCAAGGGAGGTGCCAAGAACATAGTGCATGCCACAAAAATAACCTTCGAAAGAATGAAGAGAGCAAAAAGTGAGGGCATACTCCAAATTCATTTCAGAAACGCATTTAATACAGTCAAGCAAAGTCATCTCCTCGGCTCAACAATTAGCTATTATGCCAATCAGTTATGATGCCTAGTATAATTCCATTTGCATCCCTTTGTTACTCGAAACATAGTAATTTGTTCTTCAATAGCTCACCTATTGACAGTCAGACAGGAGTGCAACAAGATGATCCACTAGCTCCACTTTTGTTTTCAGTGGCCATCTGGCCTCTGATTGACAAAATTGAAAGCAAATTACCAAATCTCTCTCAATATTGCTGGTATTTTGATGACGGAATTATTGCAGCAACCGAGATCGAACTTAGTAAAGCGTTAGAATTTCTCTCAGAATCAGGAGAAAAATTTGGTTTGGAACTCAGGAAGGATTGGTGCGACCTATGGTCAATCGAAAGCATGACAAAAATTGACAGTTTGATCAAAAGGAACTGTGTAGATGGAATTGAAATTTTAAGAGCTGCTATAGAATCTGATGTTTTTAATTCCTCTTGTTTACTCAAACGCGTTAAAAAAATTAGAGGATCTTCTAGACAATTTAGCATATGTAGACGATCCTCAATGTGCTCTTGGTGTTTTGCGTTTTTGCCTTGGTGCTCCCAAAATGGTCTACTCTTTGCGATGCAATTCTCCTTCCGACGAATCAAACAAAAGCTTTCGAAAATTTGATTTGGTTCAGCGTGCAACCTTCTAATGCATTCTTGGATTTTTGTTGTCAGACACCTCTTGGGACCAATCAATAAAACCGGTGTAGGAATAAGACGATCAGCAGATCAAGTTCAGGCTGAATACGTTGGATCTGTTTTTCAATCCTCTGTTCTTGTAGGAAAATTAACAGGCCATGAGCCAACTGAAGACATCTCATTTGTTAAAGCGGTTGAAAAATTGAGCAAAATTGCGACGACATATCTCTCTCAAGGAAAAATTCAGGAGGAACTTGATAAATCAGCTTTCCAGAACTTGCTAGGAAATCAAAGTTCCATACGAGAAAAAGCTCGCTCACAATCTCTTTCTCTACCGCTGTCTGGTGCCTGGTTATCCGCAGCCCCCATTCCAGCTTTGGGACTACACCTATCTTCCAATGAGTTCCGTGTTGCTCTCAAATATCGACTGGTGTAAAATTGTACGAGAACGAGAGAAAATGTCCTTTTTGTAAATCTGGGACTCTAGATGTAATGGGCGACCATGCGGTGTCATGCCATGGTCGCGGTGATATGATCTCTCGTGATGGTCGTATACGAGACAAAATTTTATCTACTTGCTCGGGAGCTCTTTTTTCCCCATCTCTGAACAGAAAAGTTTACTGCCCGACAATAAATCCAGACAGGGCGATATCTTCTTACCTGTATGAAATGCCGGTCAGCCAGCAGTTTTAGACGTTACCGTCAGTTCTCCTTTGCAATCAAGCCTCATTATAAATGCGTCGGAGAAGAGTGGTTTCGCACTGTCAGCTGCTGAGGACAGGAACTATGAACATTACGCCCAGAGTTGTAGTGAAGTCGGAATTCAATTAATTCCTCTGGCTTTCGAAACGTTTGGAGGATTTTCAGAGACAGTTCGTAAGACCCTCAGACGAATCGCTACTCTGGCTGATAACAGAAATTTGCAGCCGGCGGGGTTGTCGGTAGCCTTCAGTAAGTTATCTCAATCAGTCTCTGTTACAGTGGCGGGTGAACTGTGATTGCCTAGAACAGGAAGTTTTACCTCAAACAATTGTTCCAAGAATGAAACTTGTGATTGCATGGGTGATTGCATGGGTTGAACTGATAACAATGATCGTTTATGAACCAAGATTTTCTAATTGTAAATTAACCCTTTTTTTAGTTTGAGTTTTTTCCTACAAACTAGGGAGAAATGGTTGAAAAATTTCACTTGCGGCGCTGCATCCATTGGGCAAAATATTTATCTTTATTGCAATTGGTCCACTGTAGTTCACAATTTCGCCATTTGGTATTTGAATATCTTGTCGCGGAGTTGAGTGCTTGAATTTATTCGTGATTGTCGGGGGCGCATTGCCAGTTCGAGTCTTCGGCTCTATTCGACTGGCGATTCTGAATTGGAGAAGACTGCGTTAACGCTTTGATCAGAAGACATTTTGAATGTGATGTTCGTCTGTTTCTGATTGCGATAAAAATAGTAACATAAAAATAAGTAACTCAGGTTGCATAATCTCCCGAAGCAACCCTGTTAGATTTTCAATACAATGATGTTTGCAATACAGACACAACAAATTTTCAAATTTTCTTGTGTATCGAGATCTCGATTGCCAGCTAATTCTACAAAGTTCCTGAAAAAATTCATTAAATTCACCTATTGTTTGCTTTGTGTTCAAAAGAGCGAGCATGAGCGAAGATATTGAGCTCAATAAAAGCGTATTCCATCGGTTTCCATAGAGCCCGCGTTGTGATATTTTTGTTTTCATGATGCGGTTTCTCAATCCTGAGAACTCTATGTCCATCAATATTAATAATAAGAAAAAAAAATGATTGAAAGCGTTTTTTGATACGCCTGCTCTATGATTTGTCTGCATTAATTACACCAACATCAAAAAATTTCTGGCATATTCTTGCCCATTCACCTTTTGCTGAGAGTTTCAAGGGTTTATGTCTCGTTCGGATTGAGTAAAAGAGCCAGTAATAGTCTCCTCATATATGGTTTCGGGAGGCAAATTTACTCGATCTGGCTACCGAAAAAACCAAAACAATGTTCTCTCTTGTGAGAATAATGGGATTGAACTGTACAATGCAATTTTCACGACGAAAAACAGGGTTCGGTGAAGCTGTGCCAGAAAGGTTTGATACCTAGTGCGGTCCACGTGTAGATGTTGGTTGCATCATGCCCTGCGTTTCTGCTATACACTAGCTTTCGCGACGCAAAATTAATAAACAAAAGTTCTGAGCAAGCTTTGAGGAGCCAAATCATCAAAGAATTGTATTCACTCGATTGCAAACGCAGAGTGACATTAATAAATCAAATTGGGCAACGGTACACGTGTTGAAAAACAAAAAAAATCAATTCTTTTTCTATAGAGAAATATGAACAAAAAGGTAACCAGCCAAACGGGGAAAGAATAAAAGCAAAACCAGTGAATGATTATGGCATAATTGAACTATATTGAATAATTAGGTTTGTATCTCAACATAACTTGTTTTTAATTTTGCCCCATTTTGATAATTTTATTCTACAAGATCAAATGAACTAAAAATAATCTGATAAGTGTGATACGGGTATCAAAGAGAAAGTGGCCAACTTCTGAAAAAAACTCTTTCAAAAGATTGGATACAACAAGAAGGTTAGCAGTGAGCACTTCTAAGTTGTGTTTCAAATGGTGCAATGCCAGGGAATTTTGCCAATATCGACTTTGTAAAACTCTTTTCACTTCGGGACAGTACTCCTAATTATTTGCGACTTTCCTGTAATTGTTGTTCTTTCTTATTAAAAAACGGACAAAAATCAAGAGTATTTATAGAAGCTTAGTTTTTGTTTATGTACACCTTTTTAGTTTCACGACAGCCATTCTCACCTACGGTCAAGTGAGCCAGCGTTCTGCTGCTCTTAATTTTGCTTGCTTTAATTGGTGTGCGTCAACAAGAATGTTCTCAGCAAAGTGGAACTTCCGTGCCAATGATAATTAAAGTGTGTGGTGGTTGGACTTCAAATTTGAAAGAAAATTTGAAGCGAATAGCCTCACCTACAGACAGCAGAATGTAAAAATTGGAAGTATATTTTGTTGATTTTGAGAAGCTTGCACAGTCAAACTGAAGATTAGTTTTTGCTGTAATGCTTCTAGCTCGCGCCCCATGATAAACTTTGCTTGCTTCTTTAGCTATCATTGAGCTCACCAAAATAAAAAGCAACTTATCAAATGATTGTGACAGAAAGCAACGGCTCTCACCTTTGATTTCTCTCCTGATGAAGTGGAGAAAACCACAAAAGGCCCTCAAAGTACGTTAATTGCTCCCATCACGAATTTTTTTTGTTCCTACTCAACCAAAAGTTGCAAAAAGCATACTTAACGTTCAGAAAATTCCAAATAGTCGGCTGAATTTAAGCATTGAACTGTTGATCTACCGTGTTGATGGACACAGTTATTATTAACATGTTAACCGTCAATTCAGAGCTCTGTTCCAAAAGCCAAGCTTTAGTTTAAGCTTTTACAAGTCTTTTGATGACACGCCTTCAGAAAACCTCAAAATCGCCTCAGCCGAAAGAAAGGTTAACATAATTCTACAAAAGAGCATTCTTTTTACAGGAAATTAGGTGTAGGTTGTGTTAATAACAATTGACCAAAAGCATAACACTTAAAAATGGCTTTTCTTCTTTAAGGTTACATATGAGTAAACTGATTATTATGAATTTGATAATCACTATATGAATTTGATAATCTCAGACCAACGGAAAAACAATTTATTCAAAACAAATAAAGACTAAAGGTTTTCTGAAGAAAAGAACTTAGATTTAGTTCAGGTTGAATTTAAAGTGGTATCGATTACTATTTTTACTTTAGATTTTGTCACGAAGGCTCGGTGAGGTGTGTTTGCGCGTAATGCTTCAACCCATCACGTCAATAAACTTAGTTTTACTGTAAAGTTCAAATACTGTTTTTACTAACAAAAATTTTGGAAAAACTTAATTGAAGCAAGCTCAAGGAAAAAGCTCAAACATTTTTTGTGTTTGAGCAAAGTTATGTAAAATGTGACAAAAGAAAATGGTGTTACCAGGAAATAGAAGTTTCCACTTATGGTCAAAAATTTTATTGGAAAGAAAAATGTTCAATGTTTGAGAAATTTACTCAATCAGTGATAACTGTTTATTTTAAAAACGCATTAAGTTTCATTAAAAGCATGCTTCTTTATATACCTCCGTCGTCTACAAATTAAGTTCACTTCCAACTCTCCATCACCATAAGATTTGTAAACAAAATTAGAAAAACTCGATGTAAATGTCAATAATCATCATTTATATAATAAATTTTTTCAAAAACAAAAATATCCGATCAACCTAAAAGTCGACGTCAATATATATTAAAATTGAACAAATAGAATAAAATATTAAAATTTATCACCAGAACTTTTTAATAAATCTCTTTAAGCAATCATTTATAAAAATAAGCTTCAATACCCCTTAAAATGGGGCTCAAAATAAAAAGTCACGGAATTGGATTCCTAAAAATAAAATTATTTTGAAAGTTAAATTCAAAGAAAAAGATATTGAAATTTCACGCGACGTTGATCCTAATTTCTTTGGTTTGCAAACAGTCGAATTTTCAGCACAAAAAACGTAAAATTATTTTGGAAAATTATTCAAATAGTAATCAACTATTGTGATTAATGGATTTTGCTTCAAAAACAAACGCACAACGCAGTATTTTTGCAAAAAAAACATAATTAAAACAAAAGGAGCAATTTAAACGTTAAAATTTGACAAATTTGTAGATTTGAGACTCTCAGTAGAATAACAACGATCTGTTTTAAAGCGAACGCCAGATTAATGATGTTTGCTGAATCATTTGACAAAAATTCAAGAATTTTTAACAATTAGTAGAGAACGATAAAAAAACATTGTGAACAGATTTGAAGGAATTCACATTTCAGTCCTCGTCTTTTGCTCAAAACAGAATTATATTTGTTTCTTAGTTTCCGGTTAAATATACTCTACCTTGGTTTTACTTCCAATGCATGTCTGGAATAAAAAGCTCAATAACTAACTATAACTAATCAAACTGAAAATTTTCAAGTTGCTCTCTTTCGGACGCAATTTTTATCAAACGTCAAGAAGTGTTTGAAAAAAAATTTGATCGAAACAACAAGGATGCGGTAAACATATCTCGAGATGGAGAGCTAAAAATTTCGAAACAGAGACTTCAGATAAAATATTTAATTCAACAAAAAATAAAATCTTTACAAGAAATTTTTCACCAACTTGAATTTGTTTCTAACAGTCGATAGTTAACAGATTATTGTTGAGTAAACCGGCTTTAAAATTTCAAATCAAGTTTTTTCAAGATTAAGACAAAAATTTATACTTTTTGGGTTCAGTCAGAGAAACTTATACTCCAACATTAAGATTGAGTATTCAGACGGGAAAGTTTAGAATTTTAACCTGGAATGGCAACGCGAATGGACTATTAAATTGTTAGGTGGCTACCTTTGTTGTTTTCAGGAGGAATTGCTACAGGATTCCATTTAACTTAGATGAAATGTCAAATGCAGTGAGTTTGCCATTCGGAAGACTAGAGAGAACGCCTGAGATCACAAAGAGAAAAATAAGTTATAAAACTAAGATTACGACGACAACATGACACCTGAGCAGATAACTTCCTAACATACGGAGGTAAACGTTCAGTAGGCGAGAAACTTGATATATGGCAATTTTTTGAAGACAGGCAATTAATCTAAATTGTGATAACTAATTTGGTAAAAAGTTTCAATAGGTGCTTTATATCTTGCGTCACGGAAAAAATTTTTATAAAAATTAAATTGAAGTGTTTCAACAAATATTAGTATTATATTTTCATGTGCCAAACATTAAAACAATTTCCAATTTGTAATCACAACAGAATTGATTTAAAATAATAATGTTGACACAAGAACTGCGATTGAACAAATTATGAATGGACTCAGTTGTAGAAATTTCAATTGTATAAACCATAAACTCAATTGTATAAACATTTTTATGAACTGAGATAGAAAAAACGAATATCCTTACTAATCCAGCGGAAACATAACAAAAAATGTCAGAATGAGGAAAGTTTTGAGCTTGTGAAGTTTTTGGGAGTTTCAATTATGTTTGAATTTCCGCCTTTCACCCGAGAATGCATACTGCATGTTCATTGTCCTGGTGTGCATATTCTAATTTATTGGGCGCTGATAAATTTGGTATTTGAAAGTGTTTTCTGGGTTTAGTGGCTCCTCAAGTTGTTATTGCTCTATGGCAGAAACTATAATGATGGGATTCTCTGCTTCTCTAGGTTCAGTTTCCAGACATTCTTTTTTTGCCGATTGATTAACTTTGTCAATTATATCGAGCGTTTGTTGGACGTTTTTGGACGTTAACATTGCTTGTGGAATGCGTATATAGATGGCTGGTTGTAGAGCTGGAGTGGTCCTAGCGTTGCAAATTTGTCGGTTTTGTGAATTTTTTGCGGCAATTGAGCGTGAATTATTCAGATTTAGTGAGGATACGCCGCTTATATTGCTTGGCGTTGTTGTCTCAATCAGATTTTGCTTCTATGTTTTCACTTTAGTGCTTTGATGATAGAACTAGTTTTCTCTTCACTAGCTTTTAATAATGTAGAGATTGACGTTAAGAGCATGTCTAAAAGGGTGTCCGAAAGTGATGTTCGCTGGATTCGGGAGGCAAATTTACTCGATCTGGCTACCGAAAAAACCAAAACAATGTTCTCTCTTGTGAGAATAATGGGATTGAACTGTACAATGCATTTTTCAAGACGAAAAACATGGTTCGGTGAAGCTGTGCCAGAAAGGTTTGATACCTAGTGCGGTCCACGTGTAGATGTTGGTTGCATCATGCCCTGCGTTTCTGCTATACACTAGCTTTCGCGACGCAAAATTAATAAACAAAAGTTCTGAGCAAGCTTTGAGGAGCGAAATCATCAAAGAATTGTATTCACTCGATTGAAAACGCAGAGTGACATTAATAAATTAATTTGGGCAACGTACAAGTGGTGAAGAACAACAAGGCGGCTCGGTAATGTGCATTGGCACATAAAGTTCCGACCCCGCCCATCCACAATTTTGGCATAATTGTCTACCAAATGAGGAACAGATGGAAAAACCCAAAAATTATTTTTTGCGAATCCCAAAAAAGCCCAAGTCCTTTTCAAAAAATTCTGTATGAACGATAACATGCCGTCCAAAGCAAATAACTCAATGGAGTAAAAATTGATGCATTAGATTGCTGTAATATGTCAACATTAAGAAAGCGAGTCAAGACGAACAGCAAAATCAAACAACAACAACAAAAAACATTGATTACATCAAAAAATTTATGTCCCTCTTAAAAACTAAATTTAATAACAAAGTCAACATACCGTCAGATAAACCTAAAACTAAACAAAAATAACTTATAAATTACCAGAAAACAAACATATGCGATCAGTCCATAAAAAGGTTTGGTAACAATTATACAAAAAAGAACAAAAACAGTAAAGTAAAAAAACTAACTTATTTTTTTGAGACAGTTAACTTCAAAGTAATAAAAACCATTAGGAATCAATTAATATTACCACAATTTTACGATTAACACTGCTTCTATAGAAGGGCATTAGGATCTTTCTTTATTCAATTTTTAAAGCGGCTAAAAACCACAACAAAGAACAAACAAAATTTCAATTGAAACTTGCCAGAAAACGCTGTCAAAACCGTCAAGCCAAATTTTGGCACTCAAAATATATTAGATTGCGCCTTCTTCAAACAGCTATAATATAGTACGTGGCCATTCATCAGTAAGACTAGGTAACAAGTAGACAACAAAGCGAAGTGCTAAAGTATTTAAAACTTTTAATTTTTTTTCGAAACAAAATTGCATTCAATGTCATGAAAGGCATTAATTACAAAAAGAGCTAATTAAATAGGGTCGTTTTTTCATGAGAAGGAAGCCCTCGAGACCTGTAATTAACCAGAATATTTCTTGCATCTACAAAAAGAACGTCAAATTTGACAAAAAATCAAATTAATTTACTTTTTTTTGTGAAAAACCGGGGTCGAAGCCAGTAACGTCATAACAAATTCTTTAAAAAAGATTTTGGGACACCAATCCCTTTTAGTCCCTTGACACTCATAATGTCATATTTGACCTGTAATTAACTAACGAGATTAGGTAACAAAAAGAAACATAAAAAGAACAAAATTGCGAAGTTAAAAAGTTTTTTTTTTTAAATTTTGGAAAACGATTGTTTTCAAAGTCATGAAAGCCATCAGCTATCTACTAATATCAGAATCTCGGTTCTTCTATTCTTCATTGAAAAGCCATTGAAAGCTATCACTATAAAGGAAATTTCATACGACCGAAACGACAAAGTATAAATGACAGTTGAAGACAAAATTAAAAAAATCAATTGATTTCTTCAAGAAAGAGGAGTCGAGGCCGTTAAAACGATGATGTATATCTTTGAGGATTTTAAGATGTTCAATTGTGCTTTATTCTGAATGCTAATAAGGTGACATGAGAACTGTCAATAATGTGATAATGTAACAAAATTAGAAAACGTGAAAAACTGGCAAATATCAAAACAAACAAAAATCCGAAATTTTGTAGTATCAAAGCCAGAAAACAAAAAAATCAGGCTTAAAACTGCAACCGAGAATAAATGCTAAATCAGTGGAAAGAAGAAGCAGTCTTTCTTTGCTGACACTAAGCTGGAAGTTGAACAAATTAAGAAAAAAATAGAGGAAAAGTTAATTAAGCCATTATTTATTGAAAAGTCAATTATTTTTGAAAAAAGAAACGGCCATAAACTTTCAATTAAAAAACTAAATGCATTAGCTTGGTGCTGCTTAGCAAGCGAACTGTTTGGACCTATCACTCCTGAGCTTTGATTTGATATGTTCTGTTCTTTATTATTAAGAAAAGGTATTTTTTTAAAAGAAAAAGACCGACTGATTACAACCCGATTTTTTTTGGATTGTAACAGTCCAAGAATGGCCCAAAACTAGCCCTGCTAATACTTATTGTCCGTTAGGAACAATTGATTTTTCGAATGTTGTAGATATAGATAATTTGTTAGTTGAAAACTCAAAATAAATTCTGCATTTTTGATAATCAACGAGTAAAGTTAGCAAAAAACGGCAAATTTTTAACTACAGTGCACTCTCAGTGGACTCTGAAGTAGAAATAGCCCCCCACTGAGTCTACAAAGATTGTATGAGTGTTGTTTGGGGGTGTACTGTCGGAAAATTTAATCAAAGTGGACTAAAGTAGCTTATTTCGTGCTGTTTTTGATGAAAAAGGCTAAATTTTGAAATGTTTATCCAGATTTTTTGACCAAAAAAATTAAATCAAAATAATCAACAATGCTTGTTAGTCTTCAAAAATAAAATCAACGACACTATTTTTAAAAATTATAACAAATTTTAGCAAAATTGACGAAAATTTAGGCAATAATTCCGGAAAATGTGAATAAAAACAACGTGAATTCTCTCTTCTTTTCTCAGAAGTTTAAACCTCGATAACTCCCTGTAGAAAACGAAAATTAAAAAAATCTTTTTAATTCCATATTCTACGCTGGACGAGCTTTCTAATGATACCATTCTCAACTCTCTACGATGAATATATCGAGCGGCGAAAATTCACGGAACAAAAAAACCCATTTGAGTATATAAATCCTCCCCCTCAAGAGGGTCGGAACAACAAGAATCAATTCGTTTTCTATAGAGAAATATGAGCAAATAAGTAACCAGCCAAACGGGGAAAAAATTAAAGCAAAACCAGTGAATGATTAGGGCATAATTGAACTGTATTGAACAATTAGGTTCGTATCTCAACATAACTTGTCTTTAATTTTGCCCCATTTTGATAATTTTATTCTACAAGATCAAATGACTTAAAAATAATCTGATAAGTGTGATACGAGTATCAAAGAGAAAGTGGCCAACTTCTGAAAAAACTCTTTTTCAAAAGATTATGGATACAACAAGAAGATTAGCAGTGAGCAATTCTAAGTTGTGTTTCAAATTGTGCAATGCCAGGGAATTTTGCCAATATCGACTTTGTAAAACTCTTTTTATTTCGGGACAGTACTCCTAACTATTTGCGACTTTCCTGTAATTGGTGTTCTTTCTTATTACAAAAAACTTTGCATCATTTTGTTCAAAATAAAACGGACAGAAATCAAGAGTATTTATAGAAGCTTAAATTTTGTTTATGTACACCATTTTAGTTTCACGACAGCCATTCTCACCTAATGCTCTTAACTTTGCTTGCTTTAATTGGTGTGCATCAACATGAATGTTCTCAGCAAGGTGTAACTTCCGTACCAATGGTAATTAAAGTGTGTGGTGGTTGGACTTCAAATTTGAAAGAAAATTTGAAGCGAATAGCCGCACCTACAGACAGCAGAAGGTAAAAACTGGAAGTATATTTTGTTGATTTTGAGAGGCTTGCACTGTCAAACTGAAGATTCGGTTTTGCTATAATGCTTCTAGCTCGCGCCCCATGATGAACATTGCTTGCTTCTTTAGCAATCATTGAGCTCACCAAAATAAAAACCAACTTATCAAATGATTCTGACAGAAAGCAACGGCTCTCATCTTTGATTTTTCTCCTGATGAAGTGGAGAAAACCACAAAAGGCCCTCAAAGTACGTTAATTGTTCCCATCACGAATTTTTTTGTTCCTACTCAACCAAAGGTTGCAAAAAGCATACTTAACGTTCAGAAAATTCCAAATGGTCGGCTGAATTTATTCATTGAACTGTTGATCTACCGTGATGATGGGCACAGTTATTATTAACATGTTAACCGTCAATTCAGAACTCTGTTCCAAAAGACAAGTTTTTGTTTAAGCTTTTCCAAGTCTTTGGATGACACGCCTTCAGAAAACCTCAAAATCACCTCAGCCGAAAGAAAGGTTAACATAATTCTACAAAAGAGCATTCTTTTTACAGGAAATTAGGTGTAGGTTGTGTTAATAACAATTGACCAAAAGCATAACACTTAAAAATGGTTTTTCTTCTTTAAAGTTACATATGAGTAAACTGATTATTAGATATCTTATGAATTTGATAATCTTAGACCAACGGAAAAACAATTTATTCAAAACAAATAAAGACTAAAGGTTTTCTGAAGAAAAGAACTTAGATTTAGTTCAGGTTGAATTTAAAGTGGTATCGATTACTATTTTTACTTTAGATTTTGTCACGAAGGCTCGGTGAGGTGTGTTTGCGCGTAATGCTTCAACCCATCACGTCAATAAACTTAGTTTTACTGTAACGTTCAAATACTGTTTTTACTTACAAAAATTTTGGAAAAATTTAATTGAAGCAAGCTCAAGGAAGTAGCTCAAACATTTTTTGTGTTTGAGCAAAGTTATGTAAAATGTGACAAAAGAAAATGCTGTTACCAGGAAATTGAAGTTTCCACTTATGGTCAAAGATTTTATTGGAAAGAAAAATGTTTAATGTTTGAAGAATTTACTCAATCAGTGATAACTGTTTATATTAAAAACGCATTAAGTTTCATTAAAAGCATGCTTCTTTATATACCTCCGTCGTCTACAAATTAAGTTAACTTCGAAGTTTCCATCACCATAAGATTTGCAAACAAAATTAGAAAAACTCGATGTAAAGATCAATAATCTTCATTTATATAATATTTTTTTTTCAAAAACAAAAATATCCGATCAACCTAAAAGTCGACATCAATATATATTAAAATTGATCAAATAGAGTAAAATATTGAAATTTATCACCAGAACTTTTTTAAAAATCTCTTTAAGTAATCATTTATAAAAATAAGCTTCAATACCCCATAAAATGGGGCTCAAAATAAAAAGTCACGGAATTGGATTCCTAAAAATAAAATTATTTTGAAAGTAAATTCAAAGAAAAAGATATTGAAATTTCATGCGACGTTGATCCTAATTTCTTTGGTTTACAAACAGTCGAATTGTCAGCACAAAAAACGTAAAATTATTTTGGAAAATTATTCAAATATAAAGAATGTATTAAAAAAGGAAACGTTTCTCTATTGTGATTAATGGATTTTAGTTCGAAAACAAACGCACAACGCAGTATTTTTGCAAAGAACATAATTAAAACAAAAGGAGCAATTTAAATGTTAAAATTTGACGAATTTGTAGATTTGAGACTCTCAGTAGAACAACAGCGATCTGTTTTAAAGCGAGCGCCAGATTAATGATGTTTGCTGAATCATTTGACAAAAATTCAAGAATTTTTAACAATTATTAGAGAACGAAAAAAAAACATTGCAAACAGATTTGAAGGAATTCACAATTCAGTCCTCGTCTTTTGCTCAAAACAGAATTATATTTGTTTCTTAGTTTCCGGTTAAACATACTCTACCTTGGTTTTACTTCCAATGCATGTCTGGAATAAAAAGCTCAATAATTAACTATAACTAATCAAACTGAAATTTTTCAAGTTGCTCTCTTTCGGACGCAAATTTTATCAAACGTCAAGAAGTGTTTGAAAAAAAGTTGATCGAAACAACAAGGATGCGGTAAACATATCTCGAGATGGAGAGTAGTGGATAAAACAAGGGATTCAACCACCAGCAAAATTTGTCCCTCTCTCCTAACGCTAATCGCGCATGTCGAATCGGGCCAAATTTTGCTTTTTGTTGAATCCCTTGTTTTATCCACTACTATATTCACCACTATAAATACATATTACACGCACAATTTTGTGTACAAAAATGTACATAGCTAGTATAATTTATGTATTTCATACGCTAATATCCAAAAGTTCTCAAAGCTAGTTTTAAGCCTAATTTCATATCTAATATGCCAAATTTTATTGAAATAAATCAGGTTAATCATCTCACAGAGTTTTTTTCAATAGAATCGGATGGACTGAAAATAACTCAAAATTGCTTAGAAATCGATAATAAGAACAAGTTTCTTTAAAATTTTAACTTTACCCATGGAGACGATTGATCTATGATGTTTAACTGTGTGATTCTATGTACTTGGGTACTTTTTTGAGCCGAGTCTTGAGAGGTCTTGTTAAAAGGTTGACTCGCCTTTACCACGCTACGGCAGTATTGCTCGACCTTTCTTAATGGCAACTGTGGGGGAGGGTGCAACTACAGAATGCTTGAACACTTTTAATTTTAATTATTAAGCTGAGTGAACTCTTAATAATCAGGTGAAAATATTAATGTATTAACACTAAGGATATCAATATTAATGTATCATTTGTAGGGATATCAATATTAATATTAAATATATTTCTCAATAACCAGTCACTTGTTTATCATTTATGAAAATTGCAGTTCTGTCATGCACCTAGATTGTAGCTGGCTATCCTTCTGAACTTCTGCCAAAAACATTGTTAGGAACTTTTTCCATTCTGAGTAGTAGTCTGTTGAGACTAGGATCCTTGGATAGCTTTCACATGCTTGAGAGAAGTTGATATAACTCTGGACAGTAGAGTAGGAATATCCTTCATCGTTCAGTATTTGGTTCTAGGGATATCATTATTGTTTTCTCGATGATTTTGTTTCACTTTCCCCATTTGTATCCTCTGTCAGAAATTGTTAGTAGATATAAACGATTCATCTTTCCCTCCATGTTATTGACTGTGGTGAGATAAGACTCAAATTCACCAACATTGAATGAATTCCTGAGTTTATCACGAAAAGATAAATATTCTGGCACATTCACTTCAAACTTGTCCAGTGTTCCCTGATGCTCGTAATTTAGTAGGTCCTTCTTGAACTTGGAGAGGAATAACTGGAAGAGTTCTGTTTTAGTTCGTTTTCAGTCTCACTTTCATGTTTGGCGGTGTTGTCGGGTATGCATTTGTTCTCCTTACAAAATGTAATCATTTGATTTGTTAAATTAGTCAGATCGTTTATATTCTCTTCAGACAAAGAAGTGGATGATAAATCTCCAGTTATTAAAGTCTCGTGTAATGACGAAAATTGTTTAAAACTTTTCGCTAGTTTTTGTAGTGAAGTGAAACTCATGATGAATAGCCAAAAAATGCCGTGGAGAATAAAGGTCCCCACGTGGAGAATTATTCTAGAACATTCTTTTTTCTAGAATATTCTCACATGATTTTTAACCTAAAATAAGTTATCTTTTCCCAAGTAATTACATGTTTTAAAGTAAAATAATAATTAAATCCTTCTATTAAATTGAATGATTTGTATAATCTATTAAAAATTAAATAAAGATTTTAATAAATACTCACTTTACTAGCTAATTTTTAAGGGTATCTGATATTCGAAATTTTCACTTGTTTTCATTCTGTTAGTGGTTGTGGCTCTCTTTGTCAATGGCGGCGGCCATTTTAGCATGACATGCACTTTTCATTCGATATGCTAAGCATTGTAATGCGATCATAAACCAAGCTTGTTCACTTCTTATACTATTAGCGGTTGCTAAATATGAAAGGAAGCGAACAATAATAGCACAGTCAAAAACACTGAGATCGGTGGAAACACAGTGCTTAGTGTTTTTCTATGTCTTCTTGAATATTATACTTATAAACATGCTCTCTGAATTGATTTCTAGTGTGACCATATCTATATCTATGAAGATAAATACATAGTCTACATTTCCTATTTCTAAATCTTTAAAATGATATATGTTTATAAACATTACACATACTACACGTTAGATATTGATCAGGATCAGAATAATGATATCCCAAATGTTCTATATAATCTTTAACCTTAACCATATTTTTACATACATAACAAGAATATTCTAATTCTTTACAATTATTACAACATTCTTTCCAAGGTTTATTTATACACTTACCGCATTTCATTTTCATTTTTCGAAAATTTTTTTTTGATTATTTCCCTAAAAAAATACAGCATGTCTCAATCAACTAATACTAGTGTCATAAACTTCTGCGATGTCTGTAATCTATCCTTTGAATCAAAGAAGGCTTTATACAGGCATCAATCATACGATCTCAAATTTAAGGAACTATTGGAGAAAATGTTTGAGTCTGAAGAAGAGGAAATCTCGGAGAGGGTGTATAATTTGGATGAAGATGAATATATTACTAAAACTAAACCAGACACCAAACCTAAAACTAAAACTGAAGAGGATATCTACACCAGAATTAAATCGGCGAAGCCGTTTCACGGATATGAGTGTGAAGAATGTCATGAAGAACTTAGAAGTAAAGTAGCTCTAACTACTCATTCATAGAGTCACAATCGCATGTATCTAGTAAGCAGAGAAGACTTCGATATAAACTCAAGTCAGAACATGAGAGAATTTTATTTTACTGATAAAGGTGGGAATTACATGGAAAATATAGATGAAGCAACTAATTACTCTTTAGAAGAAATTGAAAACTGTTACCAGTTTTGTAAAGTTGAGAGTTTTAGATATAAGATCACGGCTGAATGTGATTATAAGAAGAGAACCAAAGAAGAAGTTAAAACTACTAAAACATTTTTCAATACTGATTATATTAATAATAATGCAATCCGCGAAGCGGTTTCACCGATATATGAATATGGTGACTTCAATCGGTGGCTAGATTTCGAAAAGGAAATATATGAAGGTTGTGGTTATGATTTTGAGTTTTTTGGAATAAGAAGTATTCAGTTAAACATTGAACCAACTAAAGCATCTATTGGTAGTTATATAGATTTACCTCCTGATCTCAAAAACTCTAAATCGATATTAAATATACGTAGTTATAAATACAATTGCTTACAACTAACTATAAATGATTGGCTACATCCCGCCCCACACCATGCAACTCGAGAAAGTAAATATGTAGATAAACTAATTGAACCAAGACAACAACACGAAGATGATTTTGCTTATATAATAAGAAAACAGAAATTGTATAGTATTAATATTTGAGTATACACACCTTGTGGTAATGGTAAAATAGAATTGTTCAACAAGTGGATGATTTTACTAAAGATAGAAAAGATGTAAGAATACTAGTTTGGAGTAATGGTCAAATAGAACACTGTGCCCTAATAAAAAATATAGAAACCTTGTTAGAGCGACCAAATAAAAACAACATTAAATATTATTATTGTGATAGGTGTACCTATTGGTTTAACTCACAAATTAAATGTGATAAACACGAATGCAACAACTCATTCAAACCAGAGATTGTTTGTCCTAAGAAAAAACATATTACTTTTATAGATGAACACAAACGTCAGAATATAAAAAATATTATAACTGCCGATATAGAATGTTGCATTGTTGATCCGCGAAGCGGTTTCACCGATGTCTCAACTAATGACTGTAAATATGTAAAAGCTCAACATATCCCAATAGCTGTGGGTTACACCTGGCAAGGTAACTTCAAACACTACTTCGGTCTAGGCTGCATCAAAAGATTTGCTAGAGATCTGTTAGAAATAGAAACTGAGAATAATTTCAAACATAATGAAAAGATGATATTCACAGAAGAAGATAAATTATATCATGAAACTAATAAGACTGGTCATATCTGCAGTAAAACATGTATTAATAAAGTAAGAGATCATTGTCATGAAACTGGTAAATATAGAGGACCAGCATGTAAAATATGTAATCTAAGATACAAACAACAAAACTTCATTCCAGTAATATTCCATAATGGCTCTGGCTATGACTTCAACCTACTCTACAGTGAACTCTTTAAACAGAATAAAGACAAAAGAGAAGTAGATAACATACCACTAGCTGCTGGTAAGTCTAAGATTTTTAGCATTGGTTGTCTTAAATTCTTAGATAGTTATAACTTCTTAGCTATGCCCCTAGATCAAATGGCAAAGATATACGGATGTAAAACTAAAACATAATATCCATATGTATACTTTGGTTTAGACTCGTATGACAGTGAAGCTGTCAATGGTAGCAAAGCTACCTACCAAGAGGTTATAGGTAATCTAAAAATAGAAGACTTCAAATCCTCACTACATAATAAATTACTAACACAAGAAGAAGTAGATAACTTTAATAATGGAAACAGTCATAAAACTGGTAAAGATCTAACTCTAGAGAATTAACAAAATGATGTGGAAATATTAGACTACTGCATGAATGAATATGTTAAACTAAGTATGAAAGAATTCAAGCTTAACCCACTACATTATGCAAGTCTCCCAGGTTATAGTTTTGATTGTTGGTTAATGTCAAGCGGTGTAACATTAGATACATTGCAAGATAAACAAATGCTAGATGATTTTGTTGGAGCAAAGAGAGGTGGTATATGTGGAATAATGGGAGATAGATATATAGATAACAGTGATGGTAAGACCATATGGTGCATAGACGCAAACAACCTATATGGTTATGCATTGATGCAAAAGTTACCTTATAAGGATTTTGAGTTTATTACTACTACTACTCTAGATCCGAGAAGCGGGTTCCTCGATACAATATTGAATACTCCAGATGATAGTGATCGTGTCTACTATATAGTTTGTGATATTGATTATACTAATGAATTTAAAGAGAGAACAGAACAGTTAGCACTAATGCCTAATAAGAGAAAGATAAATGATAATGAATTGGGATACCGACAAAGAGAGAAAAGTAAAGCAAGATCAGGGAAACTGCTTCCAGATCAGAGAAATTAATCTTAGACCAAAACAACAAAACAGAATATATGGTTCATTATAGGATGTTAAAGTTCTATGTTAAGATGGGAGTAAAAGTAACAAAAATACAAAGAGTAATTAAATTTAAACAAGACTACATATGTAGAGATTATATACAAAACAATACAAATAAAAGAGCAACAGCTAAAACTGAAGCAGAGAAGGATGTAAGGAAATTAATGAATAACTCATTATATGGAAGAATGTGCATGAATCCTCTACACTTCTTTCAAAGCAAGTTCTTGCATGATGAGGAAAAGATAATGAAAAGTGTAATTAAACCAACATTTAGGAATATAACTAGATAAAGGGATTATAGCCAAATAGAATATATAAAGAAAAAAAATAGAATATGATTCCCCAGTATATGTAGGTGTTACTATCTTAGAATTAAGTGAATTACACATGTATGATGTATTCTATATTATTCTACAACCATCCCTCAAAGATCTAACACTTCACTATATGGATACGGACAGTTTCGTTTTAAGTTATAGTGAAGGTAAATTTAGTGATGAGCATATGGACTTAAGTAATCTAGACATACCTATAAAAACTAATAATAAAGTTCCCGGCAAGTTAAAGCACGAACTGGGAAGTAGGATTATTTAGGAATTGATAGCATTGTCCCCCAAAACATATAGCTTCACAAATTATCCTAAAAACACTAAAGAAAAGGAATAAAGAAGCATAATAATGCTAGGCACATAGATTATTATGATGCATTAATGAATAATACACAGAGAACAGTAGATGAATGTAGAATACAAAAAGTTGGTGATAACATGACAACAACAAAAACAAGTAAGATTAGTCTAAACACATTTGATGATAAAAGATTTTATGTAAATAATATTAAAAGCTATCCTCATGATGAGAATCTATATCTATTCAAAAAATATTTAATAAAAATGATCCGCCACGCATCAGTGAACGAGCAAAGCTCGCGGTTTACCAAACTGCTTCGCAGATGGAGACAAAGACCTACTGGTTAATAATATTCTAGAACTAACCATTAATGATGATAGAAAGTTATTTGAAGTTGCTATTATATTATATAACGAGCTTTGCTAATTTTTATAACAAATAATTATAGACCTAATTCATTCATTACATCCATATGGTTGGTAGTTAGTATATTATAAATCATTATCTGAGCCATATATTTTTCCATAGTGTCTCCCATGATTGTATTCTTATGTAGTGTTGCTCCAGCTATTATATTTTTATTATATTCTAGAAATTTTATTATCTTCCCAGCCCCATCTACATATTTAGAATAAGTTGATATTATTAAATCATCATGATTTGGTTCTTTAATATGATCAATAAACTCATCTATAGTATTACAACGTCTTTTATAAGCTAAACATCTTTTTAGATTAAGAGAGACGCTGTTTTCATTATCTATTTTTTACTCTTATTATAATTTTTCAATACATATAAAATGACTAAACTAGATAAACTTATAGAATTAAACAATCCAGAAAAACAAAACAGAAGAAATAGACTAGGAGATAAATTAAAACAACAAGAATATTATGGTGAAATAGAAGAGTTATTTGATCCTCTAACCAAAACTTTCAGTGAAAACAATGAACGGAATCTAGCATTAAGTGAACAAACATTAAGAGCAATAGATTGGCAAAATCAAGAGTTAGATAAACAAACTAAGGTGATTGGTGAAACTGCTTCGCAGATCGAGCAAGCTGGTTCCCAGTTTAATGAAACTGCTTCCAAGATGGGTGAAACTGCTTCGCAGATTGGTGAAAAGTTATAGGGGACCATAAAGCAAACTCAAGATATAGCACCAAATTATATTGATACAAAAACAGCCAAACTTCTTCATGACATGGGGGCTCAAACTAATCCTCAATTAAAATTAGAACTCGTAGATTTACCTAGTAGGAGATATAAAATGAATGGTGTTGATATAACTCTAGAGCAGGGTGCATTTTTAGTTAGGGATAATGTATATGAGTTTTCAGAAGGATTTACTGATTTTCTTACTAAAACAAATGTAACATATGATGATAAGGTTGAGGAAGATGAAAACAAAATTAAAAGTTTTATAAAGGATATTAGATATGATTTAGGAAAAGGGGATAAGAAAAGCGCTAGATATAGAACAATAAAACGTATAATGGAGGTAAGAGATGATATATTTAGCAGGGGATTGAATGGGAACCCAAATAATTTAGTAGAAAGACTAGAATTAGTAATACTAGAAACAAAAGCTGGTCATGATGGATTATATGATGAAATGCTAGATAAGTCTAAGCAACTAATATCTATGAATATTATTAATCAAGACCAACTAGATAATTTTGTTTTTAACTATGGTAAATAGGTGAAACCATGACTATGTCCATAAATAAAACGTTAGAAAAACAACAACAACAACAACTAGCTAAAGAAGTATTCAGTCCTCAAATAACAAAGTTTAAAAGACAAAGAATAATACCACTATATAAAGATGAAACATGGTCAGCTGATTTAATTGATAAGTCATCTCTAAGTAAATACAAAAATAATTATAAGTTTATATTAACAGTTATAGATACATTCACAAAATATGCATGGGCTATTCCATTAAAGAACAAATCTGGTTTATCTATAACCAATGGGTTTAAAACAATACTATCAGAAGGACGAAAACCAGAAAAGTTATGGGTAGATAGAGGTAATGAATTACAATAAAACATTTAAATCTTTACTTAAAGAATATGGAACCGGGAAAGCCGCTTCAGGGATAGAGCTATATTCTTTTTATAGTGATTTAAAGGCTGTATTGATAGAGAGATTCAATAGAACATTATTACACATAATAAATAAACCTATGTTCATCAATGGCGATGGTAATTGCGTAAATATATTAAATGATGCTGTTGTAACATATAACAATAACATTCACTCAACAATTAATATGACACCAGTTGACGCTTCTAATAATCCCGATAAAGTTAAATACACTTTTAGTTTTAAGAATATTAAACCTAAACTTAACGTTGGTTATTATGTTAGAAATGCAGATAAACGTAATATCTTCTCTAAAGGTTACACTTCTAATTGGAATAGAGAATTGTTTAAAGTGAATGAAGTTCTAAAAACACATCCACCAACATATAAAATAGAAGATGTTATGGAGAAGTAATAGAAGGCAAATATTATGAACAGGAACTATTGAAATCTGAGTTTGATTTTGAATCTAACAATAAAGTTTTAGAATCATTAAATATATTTCTTAAAAAAAAATAATGACAAGAAACAGATTCAATCAAGCGAAACGTCATATAGGGAATGGAAACAACTTAACACTAAGTAAGGCTCGTGGCTTATTCCTAGAAGATAATGATGATATTGATATGAAGGATACCTATAAAATTACAAATGTTCATCCTCCTAGAGATGAAAAAGATGTTGTTAATAAAGAATATTGTGACAATAACTTATTATCCTCTTCTAATAAAATGGACATTTTAAGTAGAAACATAACTGAACTAAGAAAGGATGACTTTGATAAAATTACATTTAAAACATTACAACTAAATGAAACACAAGTTAATGAAGAACTAATTAATGAGTTTTTTGAATCAACAAATGAAGTCAGAAATACTGTTACGTTTTGTAATAAAGTTGCTGCAGATACTATCTCTAAATATAATCATTTAAAGCAAGAATTTGATAATAATAAGTTTAATCAGAATATAACTAACATACACTTAGATGAATTGTTTACTAACGGTCTGAGAAAAATGAAAGAATACAATAAATCTCTTAGAGGTGTTATAGTACAATATATAATTGCTATACTTTTACAAAGTAAGTTACTTGATAATAAAGAGAAAGACAGACTTGAGATGCATTATAGTTTTAATCAAGAAGATATAATGAAAGAATTAGACAGAATTTTTACTAATGAAAATAAGCAAAGCAATGACCAATCCAACAGCACCGAGTGAGTGATTACTATATCCAGATATGTCATCAGTATCAGTAAGATTGATACGTGAAGCTGCTGCTGTCAAGGAACAGCAGATAAACGAAAAGATTCAAGCTGATAATAAATTTAACAACAATATTAACATTATAAAAGACATTAGAAATTATTATTAAACTGAAAGTAATAAATATAATAAGAAGTTAAGTAGATATAAGAATTATATTAACATAGCTGAGATAACAGAAATAGTATTATCATCAATAGCAACAACTGCAACAACATTATCAGGTTCATTAACAGGTATAGGATTAGCTTATTCTATACCAACAGCTTTTGCTACAGCAACTGTTTGTGGTTCATTATCAAAAACAATTAATACTAAAATTAGAAATAAAATTATAAAGTATTCACAAATGTATATTTTAAGTAAACAGTTTAGTGATAAGTTTAATAAACTATATACTAAATCAATGAATGATAATAAAATAGATAATGATGAGTATAATGAATTTGTTAAGTTATATGAGGATTATAAGAAGAATAAGAAAAACAAGCTGAGTATTTTTTTAGATTAAAGATATTGGTGCTTAGTAAAAACAATGTTTTTAGTAATAATAATATTAGTATTAATATTTATCCGCGAACAGACTTCGTCTGTGGCAGGCCAAGCGGTTACACCGATCGATAAATATATAATCATAATCTTAGTTATAATCATAATCATAAACATAATATAATCATAATATAATCATAATCATAATCATAATCATAAACATAATATAATCATAATTATAATCATAATCAAATAATTATCTTTTCTTTGTACCTAAGTATAACCCTCTTCCTTTTTGTACTACCTTTATACCTTCACCAGTAGTTGCAAATTTAATTAAATCGGGTGTAGCCGCTAGAGCTGCTTTAGGGTTTCTAGATGCAGCTGCACTTCCTATTTTACTTGCTATTTCTAATGCTCTTACTGGATTATTAGCAACTTTCTTTCCAAAGTTAACTGTAGCCCTACCAACACTTTTAAAGAAATCTTTAAGTCCTGCCTCTATTGTTGCATCAGATACTGTTATTGATTTATTCCTTCTACATAAAACACAAATACCTTTTAACATTTTAGTACCTTTTGAAGTGATAGCTCCTCTTATATTAACAGTACCACTATAATGTCTGCCTCCAACACAATATGAATTTTGTTTTGAACTTATTTAAAAGACTCATTTCTATACATAAAAATAATGGAAGTTAAAAAGTATAATCCTTTTGTTGTTATTAAACCCAAGCCCAAGCCCAAGCCCAAGGTTAAGCTTGAAGCTAGAGGCTTGGCTCTAGAGAATAAAAAGAAATTAGACATTGTTTATGCTAAAGGTTTTGTTAATACTCATAAGAAATAGTTGGGTGTTAACAAGAGTAACAAGAGTAACAATTAGAGCTGACTAGCTATGAATATAAGTATAAGTATATGGTTATGTATAAGTATAAGTATATAATTATAACAATAACTATATTATACTATAATTATAAATTATCGCTAGAGTTATATCTAAAATTATAATTATCGCTAGAGTTATATCTAAAATTATAATTATCGCTAGAGTTATATCTATGACCTAAGTTATATCTATGACTTAAATTATATCTATGATATTATGTCTACCATCTTATTACCATCACTTTTCACACTAATAACCTTTCTAGTTAATACTAATGCATGACATATAACATCTGCAACTGCAGCACTAAATTTAAAATTAAGTTGTATTGGTTGTGGACCTATATGATCCCTTTGATATCTAGTATCGAATACACATATTCTATAATTACTTTTGAATATTCTATGATTTATATATGGTTTTATATTATGTGGTAGCCCATTATGATCTTTGTTAAAGCTAACAATCTCTTTAAAAGCCTCATTATAATTATTGGTTTCATAATTAATATTCATTCTATGAATCTTACAATAACATTCAGTAACTTTCATTATATCAAATGTACTCGCATCATGAGTTTGTTCATTAACATTATTATTTTCAAAACCAACTACTACATATTGCGGTCTTTCCATACCAGTTTCCATACCAAGATCAAACAAGAAGTTAGTAGCATTGGGTACATTCTTATAAAATGTCTTTCTTTCATAATAACTAAAGTCTACATTATTCTTTTTACTTAAACCTTTTTGCACAATAATTCTATTATCATTACTAGGATCAATACTAGGCACACACCATGATATATCTCTAATTTCTTTATTACCATCATTAGCAACTGCACCAGGATTAGCATTAACTCTATATAGAGCTCTATCATTATTATTCCTTTTTAATATTAGTTTAAATCCTAAACCATATATAATCTTTTCTAAATCATTTACGAAACCAAATAGATCACTCATCTTAATCATCATATACATATGACCTCGCTGTGCAGCAATATGGTCACCTTTAAGTTGACTGTCTCTATTGCCCTGATTTCTTACAAAACCACTCTCATATTCATCACCAGTACTAGTTAATAACTTATACATCAATAGATTAGGATGACAATGATCTGTATATTCAATAGTCCTACCACCACTAGTTTCAAGCTTAATAGAACTAAACAATGCCATCATACCATAATTAATTAATCTATTATAAGCATCATTAGCAAATACACCACCAGCATCATCTGATACAACAAACTCTATCTCTAGATATGAACCACGCAATTTTAAGTGATTCTCTTCTCTATTGAGTATGATATTAATATTGGTATTAACCGTATTCATTGTTGCTAGATTATTAGGCTTATATTTTATAATCTTACTTTTATGTATATCATTATTATAACCATAAGTTGTATCCAAATTAAAATCCATTTTTAATAGATAAAAAATGACAGACAACTTGATTTTATATGAACTACAAAATATACACGAAGCTTTAACTAAAACTAAAGAAGAGCATACACTTAACTTTAGAATGATAAAACCAACAGAAAAGTTTAGCTTTAGTGAACCTATACTTAATACAACAAAATTAGGTTTAATTAGATTATCTGTTTATAATTCAGTGTTTAATGTGAATAGGAGAAACAATCAATCCTTATATTCTAGTACTGTTATAGAAGATGATGAAGCTTTACCTCGGGCTCTTAGCTCTGACCCTAACCTTAACCCTCTCTCTGCCCCAAGCCCAAACATTACATCTATACTTAATCACAATTATAAAGGAATCCCGTTGCTATATTCATCTATTACACCGGGAGCATATGAGTTAACTGACATAGCAGAATTAATAAAAGAAGAAACTGATGGTAATGTTATAATAGAACCTGATAAGA
Organism: Convolutriloba macropyga; assembly: GCF_964194025.1. Lineage (NCBI taxonomy): Eukaryota > Metazoa > Xenacoelomorpha > Acoela > Convolutidae > Convolutriloba > Convolutriloba macropyga. The sequence goes on from NC_134482.1 coordinate 8,325,793, forward strand.
ATACGATGAAATGTTTAATGGAAATAAAACAAGGAGCACTCAGCTTTGATATAGAAAATTCACTAGCCTCATTACTAGGATTTAGAAAAATAATTTATAAAAAAGGTAGATATAAATCTCAGAAAATTATTGATATTATGGGTTTTAGTACTATTCACATTCATTGTAATGTGATATCTGGAGCTAAAGATAATGGTAAAGATACATATATATTATATACTTTTAATCTAACTGAACCACCAGGTTACTTGATAAATATTATACCAACTAATGTCTTATATCAAAATGTAACTAAAGATAGAATAGAATATATTGAATTTCATATTAAAGATGAGCATGGAAGACCTATAGACTATAATGGTGATATATTAAGTTATACTTTTACATCTAGTATAGTCTTCATCTTTATGAATTAACTTAAACTAAACTACAAAATTTTCCTATCCCAATTAATTCTTAGTTTACCATTAATATTTTTATTTTTAGTTATATCAATGACAAAATAATTATAAGGCTCTTTCCATACTTTATTACATATATTAGCAAAATCATTATAACTAAGTTCAACATTATTAAAGAAATCTTGATATATAGATATGAGGACTTTACCTCTCTGTTCAAATAAAATAAATAGATTACAGTTCTCTCTAACACTCTGCCTATCCAGAGAGAACAGGTTTTGATTAAGATATATCATATTACAGTTATTATGTCTACCTCTACAAAAGTATTCATTAATAACTGGTTCTTTGGCTCTAACATCATCAAATATCATTAGTTTCTTTAAGTCTTTGGGTAGTTTATCGGGAGATGGTAAATCTTTTATATCTTTAATAAATTCAACATCTGCTTTGGGGTTTATTCTTTCTATACCATGGTACTGATCACCAGTAGGTCCAATGATGTATAGCTTATCAAAGTATATACTAGCTAGAATTAGTTTTTTTTAATAAGAATGTCTTACCACATTCACTAGGACCAGATATTATACATCTAAAGTTATCTGGGAATGCAGCTTCAGTAATTATATCATCATCATTTAGCCATGAAAATAGATCATCATTTATGTTTACAGATATCGGTGAAACCGCTTCACGGATATTATTAGTAGGACTATTACTAATGCTATTACTATTGCTATTCCTATTAGATTTACTTCTTTGATATTTTTCATCAAATAGATATATAAAATTATCATTATCATTATCATTATCATTATCATTATTAGCAAAGCTACTTCGTAGATCATTATCATTATCATTATCATTATCAATGACATTATCCTTATCATTAACATTAGCATTATCATTAACATTATCATTATCATTATTAGCAAAGCTACTTCGTAGATCATCTGCGAAGCAGGTTCCCTGATTAACATTATCATTAACATTATCCTTATCTTTATCACCACCTCTACTACATCTTAAACAAGAACACTCATTATATATTCCTGGATATTTACATTGATTAACTATAATATTCAAAGCACTTTTAATTCTAAATTCTCTATCAATAAGATAGATCATATATAAACAATAAGCCCCACAATAAGATTCATCATATTGTTGTTTTCTCTCATTAGAGCCTAGATCAACATATTCTTCTAAAATTAAAGGTGGAGTTTCTACACCAAAACTATCAAAGTAATATGTTGGACCACCTCCTCTTCTTATAACTAAAACCCAATGTGTACCTTCAGTTGGATGTAGGTTTACAATAATGTTAGAGTTAGGTTCACTAACCATTTCTGGTTTATCATCTCTCATTACTATTTCATTTGGTGTTAGACTTATATCTTTACCTATCTCTTTTATTCTGATATCACTCATAGCATTATTATCAATATTAAATTTATTATTGAATTCCTCAAAAGTTAGGATGAGCATTTTTATATAATAAATTTATTAAATCTAAGTCTAAGTCTCAATCTAAATCTAAATCAAATCAATATTTATTATATAAAAATGGAAACAGGTAGTGCAGTTTTTATTTTTATTATTATAATTGGAATTTGTTATATAATATATGATTCAAGAACAAGTAAATATACAAAACTAGAAGAAAGCTTTGGTGGATTTATGAATAGGAGTCTAGTTAGATTTGAATATGAAAAGTCACCATTACATACTATTGTTTATGGTGGAACTGGTACAGGCAAAACATATTTTATTAGACAATATTTAAAATTATACTCAGTCCAAAATCAAGATCAAGATCAAGATCAAGATCGAGATCAAGTTCAAGATCAAGCTAAAATTATAGTTATAGTGTGTAAAGATGACAGAGACTGGATAGATCCTGAGTCTAATATGTTTTATACTGGGTTTAATAAATGTGATATAAATATTATCACAAAAAATAATATGCATGAATTTCAAAATTGGGTAATAGTACTTGATGATATGGGTGATAGGTTAAATAAGGATATAGGTTATTATTTTACTGAAGGTAGACATTATAAAATTCAAATGATTGTAATGTGTCATAAACCAGCTCAAATAATTAATACAGCAAGAATGAAATGTGATACTATTTTTTTGACAACTTATAATGGACTTGACCTATTTAAAAACTTTAATGAGATATATAAATGTGAACATGACTTCAATAAATTAATTAGTGAATTAAATAGTAACTATTATAATTATACAGATGGAATGTCAGATGAACTTCGTTATGGTATAATTAAAAATAATAAAAAGGAAAATACTATTATTATTATTATTAGTAATAGAACAATGATATATGATTCAAGAGTTGGTTTCCTTGATTTAAAAGCTCTTAGTTTTAAAGATGATTTAGAGAGAGAAGATATAAAAAAAACTTATAGCATATATGAAACCACTAATGATTAATGCAACAGATAGAAATGTTATTAATCATGATAATTATCAAATTTATTTCAATAAACTTCTTACTTTAAATAATATTAAAATTCAGAATGATGTTCTAACTAATGAAATGATTATGGGAAAGGGTATGAAAATTTTATCAAATAATGGTGGAATTATAGGCGCAGGTTTATTTATATTTAATTGTTTTTATACTAATTCAATATCAAGAAATGCTGGAACTGTAGCAATGGGAGCAAGTACAATGTTGAGTAGAGTAAATACATTAGTTAATGTTGGATATGGAGAAGAGTTGGAAGGTGAAACACGAAGCCGTTATACTGATCAGGGAAGCAGTTTGGTAAACCACGAACTTTGTTCGTATACTGATCAGTGTAACTGTGACTTCGTCAATGAAGAGATGGGAATTTTGAATAGAAAGGGAGGAAGGTTTTTAAACAAAATATATATAAATAATGAAAAATTTAGAGAACAGGTTATAAATTTTGTTAAAGATAAAAAAGAATTAGACCTTGATTTGATTTTAGATAAGAGATGTAAAACTAATACACTCAATACTTTAGGAAATAAATATGTAGCAGAGTGTATCACATCTAAAGATAATACTAAAGATTTAATTGAAATCATGGCTAAATATTACCCTGTGATTGATTAGGTAAATATTATAGTTTACCCTATTATAAATGCTTGTACAATATTTAGAGTGTAACTATAAAAGTGGAAACATTGCTAATTTAAAATATCATTATGAATCATTTCATAAAGATAAAATTGATAAATGTATGTGTGGTAATATATTATTAAGTGGTATTTGTGCTAATAATTTTTCTCCGTGGGGTTACTCTTTAAAAAAATAATCTAGTTCTAGTTCTAGCTCTAATTCTAGTTCTAACCCTAGTTCTAATTCTAATTCTAATTCTAGTTCTAACCCTAACTCTAGTTCTAACCCTAGTTCTAGCTCTAGTTCTAGTTCTGGTTCTGCTTCTAACCCCAGTTCTAGCTCTAGTTCTGGTTCTGGTTCTATCTATGACTATAACTCTAACTCAGATTCTAACCCCAACCCTAACCCTAACCTTATCCCCAACCCTAACCCTAACCTTAATCCCAGCTCCGAAGTATTAACTAGATGTTGTAATAAGTGTAATTATATAAAACCACTAAATGATTTTGATGAGGGTAAGTATACATGTAGAAGTTGTACTTCAGCTAAAGTTAATTGTCCATATTGTACTTCTGTTGTGAGATATGATTGGATACGGGCTCATGTAAAGAAACAACATCCAGATATAGAATTGACTAGAGGATTTAGTAGAAATCTGCAAAGCAGGTTCCCTGATATAACTGATCGGTGTAACCGCTTCGCGGATAAAACAATTAATCCTAGTTGGCAAAGTCCTAGAGCTGTAAGTCTTTTAGTTATTAACCAAACAGAGGATCTGCGAATTTGCAAAACAACTCCGTTGAGCAGTTTCACTGATAGTTGTTTATGTAAATACTATAATTTTGTATCATTTCTTATTAATAATGGAATAAATATAGAAAAAATAAAAGAAAATATAAATTTATTGAAAAGTATAGATAATTTAAGTATAAATAAAAAAAATAAAAAAAAATAACAAAAAAGAGGGAATCACTCTTGAAGAGTGAAAAAGAGCGATCTTTTCTACTGGGGATCACTCCGAATAAGAGTGAATCACTCTTTAAGAGTGAAATATAAATTTTGCTTTGATGTTTTGATTTTTTGTTTTATTTTTGATTTTAATTCTAATTTTTTTCAAATTTAGAGCTAATATATAGTAGTGGATAAAACAAGGCTTCCAGAAATCAGTAAAATTTGGCCAGATTCGACATGCGTGATTAGCGCTTGGAGAAAGGGTCAAATTTTTGCTGGTGGCTGGAAGCCTTGTTTTATCCACTACTATGGAGAGCTAAAAATTTCAAAACAGAGACTTCAGATAAAATATTTAATTCAACAAAAAATAACAATCTTTCCAAGAAATTTTTCACCAGCTTGAATTTTTTTCTAACAGTCGATAGTTAACAGATTATAGTTGAGTAAACAGGCTTTGAAATTTCAAATCAAGTTTTTTAAGATTAAGACAAAAATTTATACTTTTTTGGTTCAGTCAGAGAAACTTATACTCCAACATTAAGATTGAGTATTCAGACGGGAAAGTTTAGAATTTTAACTTGGAATGGCAACGCGAATGGACTATTAAATTGTTAGGTGGCTACCTTTGTTGTTTTCAGGAGGAATTGCTACAGGATTCCATTTAACTTAGATGAAATGTCAAATGCAGTGAGTTTGCCATTCGGAAGACTAGAGAGAACGCCTGAGATCACAAAGAGAAAAATAAGTTATAAAACTAAGATTACGACGACAACATGACACCTGAGCAGATAACTTCCTAACAAACGGAGGTAAACGTTCAGTAGGCGAGAAACTTGATATATGGCAATTTTTTGAAGACAGGCAATTAATCTAAATTGTGATAACTAATTTGGTAAAAAGTTTCAATAGGTGCTTTATATCTTGCGTCACGGAAAAAATTTTTATAAAAATTAAATTGAAGTGTTTCAACAAATATTAGTATTATATTTTCATGTGCCAAACATTAAAACAATTTCCAATTTGTAATCACAACAGAATTGATTTAAAATAATAATGTTGACACAAGAACTGCGATTGAACAAATTATGAATGGACTCAGTTGTAGAAATTTCAATTGTATAAACCATAAACTCAATTGTATAAACATTTTTATGAACTTAGATAGAAAAAACGAATATCCTTACTAATCCAGCGGAAACATAACAAAAAATGTCAGAATGAGGAAAGTTTTGAGCTTGTGAAGTTTTTGGGAGTTTCAATTATGTTTGAATTTCCGCCTTTCACCCGAGAATTCATACTGCATGTTCATTGTCCTGGTGTGCATATTCTAATTTATTGGGCGCTGATAAATTTGGTATTTGAAAGTGTTTTCTGGGTTTAGTGGCTCCTCAAGTTGATTCTCTGGCAGAAACTATAATGATGGGATTCTCTGCTTCTCTAGGTTCAGTTTCCAGACATTATTCTTTTACCTATTGATTAACTTTGTCAATTATATCGAGCGTTTAATGCTGTTCAGAAGAGAAACGAGTTTAAGTTCGCCGTTTTTGCTTTCATGATGATAAAGATAACGGTTTTTGTCTTTTTTTGGAGGTTAACATTGCTTGTGGAATGCGTATATAGATGGCTGGCTGGTTGTAGAGCTGGAGTTGCCCTAGCGTTGCAAATTTGTCGGTTTTGTGAATTTTTTTGCGGCAATTGAGCGTGAATTATTTAGATTTAGTGAGGATACGCCGCTTATATTGCTTGGCGTTGTTGTCTCAATCAGATTTTGCTTCTATGTTTTCACTTTAGTGCTTTGATGATAGAACTAGTTTTCTCTTCACTAGCTTTTAATAATGTAGAGATTGACGTTAAGAGTATGTCTAAAAGGGTGTCCGAAAGTGATGTTCGCTGTCATGTCTCCGAACTGAACCTATGTGAGCAATGTTTACTGTTTATTCCTCAAAGAGTGCCTCTCTGATGGTCGTTGACCGTCCGCAATTGTTCGCCCCACTGTGAGCGTGTATTTAATTAAAAAGTGACTGAGAATCACTTGGAATGACTGAACAACACTGTAGTGAAACATATATTCTAGACTTTTGGTTGCTCATATTTGGTTGCGACTTCTTGTCAGATGTTTTTGGGAAAGAGTAACTCTCAGGTTTTTGGCGGTAGTTTTAATCATCAGCAAATGTCATGCTTTTCTTGAGTTCCCAAGGTCATTGGGAACATGCTCCAAGAAGGAGGGCAGGGGTTGGAGATCATCTTGATTGTCGTTTGATCCGATATCCTTGAACCTATATAATTGGAATGAAAATACTGTAAGGGCAATAACATCAAAGGGGGTGGATGTAGCTCATGTTGCCTAAGACCGAAGCGAAAAACTTGAATTAAAAAAACTACGGGGAAAAAACCCGTGCGAGGCCGGCGACTGGACGCACGAACGAGCGAGCCGTAAGCCGTTTTTACTTTGGCAACTCGTACTTCACCGTCTCGTCCAGGGGATGTTTCCACAACTCTTCCAAGGGGCCAGATTCCTCTCGGCGTCAAGTCCTTGAGTACCCACACAACATCTCCTAATTTCAGGGGAGGCTGGTTGTTGTCTGTTCATTTACGTCTCTTGAGTAATGTCGGCTGGTACTCCTTAATCAAACGCCGCCACACGTGGTTCATCAACTGCTGCACGTGCTTCCAGTTCTTGAAACTAGCTGGCTGTTGGTCTCCAAAGTTTCCGGGTGGCAAGGAACTGTAAGGGCGTTGAATGAGGAAATGGTTAGGAGTGAGTGGTTCTTCGTTTTCAGGCTGATCAGCAACGTTTGTCAGGGGTCTGGAATTCAGGATTGCCTCGACTTCTACCATTATTGTCTCAAAGATGTCGAAGGAGAGACGCTTAGATCCTAGAATGATTAAGAGTGTCCTTTTGGCGCTCTGAATCAATCGCTCCCACACGCCACCGAAATGAGGGCCGTATGGCGGGTTAAATTTCCATGGGGTTTTGACTGCAGCTAGGGCTTTATAAATCTTGTCTTTGTCTAAAGCCTTAACCGTCTTCTTCAGCTCTTCGGAGGCGCCAACAAATGTTTTTCCGTTGTCGCTGTACAATAAAATAGGTTGGCATCTTCGGCAGGTGAATCGTCGATATGCATTGAGGAAGGTGTCTGTATTTAAATCTGGACATGTTTCTGAATGGACTGCTCGCTTAACAAGGCATGTAAAAATAAGTCCATTATGTTTCTCGATTTTGCCTTGTTTGTCCTCAATATAAAACGGGCCAAAAAAGTCCAGTCCTGTGTTGGCAAACGGAAATTTGGTTTCTTCTGTGGGGAAGCGGAAAGCAGGAAGTGGGGCCATTATTGGTTGTATATTGGTTGTACAGTGTCAAAACGGCGACACTGAAGACATCGGTATTTTATTGAAAGTAGTGTTTTTCGAAGTCCAATGACGTAGTAGCGTTGTTGTCCGAATGCTTTGACCGGTTCTGTTGCTTGATGAGCACAAATTGTGTGTGCATGTTCAAGGTATAGTCTCGCAATCTTTTCCTTTGCGTCCAAGATTATTGGACATTTTTCGATCTCCAATTCTGTTGGAGCAAATAGGAGACGGCCACTAGATCGTACGAGTCCATTTTGGTCAATTATTGGATTTAAGTTTCCCAATTTGCTCTTGGCGTCTAATTTTTGTGTTCTTTTTAATGCGTTGATTGTTGAGGAAAAAGTATTGTTTTGAGACAACTTCAGCAGAAAATTTTGAGATAAACAAACATCATCTTTTGTGTATTGGCTTTTGTCGGAACGATTCTTCTTAGCTCTGTAAATTAAATTGAAGACAGTTGCGAGGGTTAAAAGCTTATTCCATGTTGAAAAGCGGTTTGGGTCTAGAACAGGTTTGATTGGTGTTTTTGTATTTCTGGTTACGGCACCTACGGTTGAAATCTTTTTCAAATCTTTCCAAGAACTTTCAGTGTTTTGCAAAAATTTTGGTGCTGTAAACCATTTCGGGGGGATTTCTGATGGCTCAAGGCCACGCGTTCCATGGTCGGCTGGATTAAAATTAGTTGGGACATGATTCCACTCATCAATTTTAGTTGTTTTCTTAATTTCTTCGAGTCGATTTGAGACGAAAACGTTTTGTTTCTTAGTTGAACTGATCCAACCTAAGACAACACGAATATCAGTCCACAAGTAGACTTTTTCAAATTTTAATGTCATTTCGGTTTTTATCAATGTGCGGAGGCGTGTACCTAAAACGGCTGCTTCGAGTTCTAATTTTGGCACACTAATTTGTTTTATTGGTGCAACTTTGCATTTTCCAAGCAGAAAAGATGTTTGAAAGATTCCGTCCTGTTTTTGGGTGCGAATGTAAGCAACTGCTGACAATGCAACGGTTGAGGCGTCAACAAAGACATGGAGCTGGTGATTATTTTCCTGATTCGTTGAGGAGTTCAACCATCTGGGGATTTCGATATCAGGCATTGCAAAGTAATTATCGAGCACTTTTTGTAGGTTGGAATGAAGTTCTGCGGGAAGTGGTTCATCCCACTTCTTACCTAGCTTCCAGACTTGTTGTAAAAGCATTTTGATTCTAATTGTGAGCGGGGACAAAATTCCTAGGGGATCGAAAATTGTTGATACTAAACTGAACATTTTCCTTTGTGTATACTCACTTGCATTTCGGGGAAAATGTTCTAATGTCTTCATTAGAAAACAGTCAGTTCTGGTATTCCATTTCTGACCGAGGACTCTATTGATCTCTTTCAGTTCGTCTCGATCTTCTTGCTCAATGAACCTTAGGGCTTCATGTTTGTTTGACACAAATTTTGTCAAGCGAAAGCCACCTTTATGAAGGCTATCTTTAGTCTGGTTAATGGTGTCAATTGCTTCTTCTATAGACGGCAAAGAATGGATATAGTCGTCCATATAAAAATGGTTCTTTATTGCATTAACTGCTTTTGGAAATTCAATTGCATTATCTTCTGCGCAACGGTTCAAAAAATGGGGAGCAGGTTGCTCCAAAAATTAATCTGGTGAACTGGTATTGGTTAACCATCTCTTCATTGGGCCAGAGAAAGCGTAATGCAGATTGGTCCTCATGCCTTATTGCTATCTGCATGAACATGCCTACCATTTTATGTAGTGAAACATATATTCTAGACTTTTGGTTGCTCATATTTGGTTGCGACTTCTTGTCAGATGTTTTTGGGAAAGAGTAACTCTCAGGTTTTTGGCGGTAGTTTTAATCATCAGCAAATGTCATGCTTTTCTTGAGTTCCCAAGGTCATTGGGAACAAACACTAATAGCAATAGTACTAAATTTACTCAATGGTTTCGTAGATAGTCTGCCAAAATGAGCTCGGAAAGACTGTTCGTTTGTTGAACGTTGTTTAACGATACGTAATTGACAGATGATTGCCCTTAGTGAGTTTCTACATAAAAGTAAGTTGCATTTTTGAATCAGTTTAAAAAAACTAAAATATATCTCAACGCCAAAAAATTCCTAGTTCGTTACTCTGCCGATTACAGTTCATTTTATGAATATTCCCCCGGTCGATTACAAGTTTTAAAATATTGATTTGATAGGACTGTATAGCCATAGTAGCGTTAAAATTAACCAAATTGGTGAAACCTTCAAATTTTAACATGTTCGATAGCGGTCTGTTTCCGAGAAAAAAGTTGCAATATATGCACACTTTGTGAAATCTTTCCCAGTATCCAATGATTCAAAATTCTGATACTTTCTGCTACCCCTCCAATCTTTTTGCACCCCCCCCCCGTATAAAACATGGCAGAACATTAATCAGTTGTTTTTAAAATCTTGTCTATTATTTGACAGCTCGTACCGTACATTTTTTGCTCTTCTGTTTAGCCTCACGCCACATGCATTCTACGGTGTTGCGGTGTTGGTGTGCATTCCAGTTGAGGAATTTTTGAAATTTTCAGTGTCGTTGCGTGAAAGTAGCTTGGACGAACCTTAAGAGCATTTCAGGCGGACCATGAGGACTTTGAGAGCGTGTTGGGCACCGAACAAATAAAAACGGTTTTTTGTTTCGCGACATATTTCACCGAATACCCGCTTTTGAGGCAGCATTTTACTTTTGATATTTTTTTGTTTGGAAAAAAATTCTCGTCAATTTCCACAACGCAACAGTCTCCTCCGGTTTTTGAAACCGATTTTTTTTCTCAACAAACCAGGTGAATACTTCTCTCATATAATTCGAAAAGTCCACGGCTGTGCAATGTGCAATTTCTAGTTCATTTCTACAGTAGTTAATTACTTCAAAATCACGGGACCATGTGTAAAAAAATGAGCAAAATTTTGTCTTAATTCAAACGTGAGCCTTAGAGCCAGGTCCCTGTTTGCAATCCAACTTCGAATCTGCAAGAACACGCACGACACCGCCATCATTCCAGTTTTGTACACTTTGCGTCAAATGATAGAGCCGTGACCGTGCGAGCAGTTTTTCATTTGCTTGATACTTCCATATTCTTGATACACTCCAGTAATCTCCCCCCTTTGGATTTACAAATATCAACTTTTTCAAACGCATCATTCAAGGGATATATATTCAGCTACAAAAGTGATTGAGAAATCTCAACACAGTGTTTACTTTCCCATGCTAATATGAGAAAGTAAGTTTAAAGTATGATGAGCAGACTTTCAGCCCTTACTTGGGTGGGGGGATAGCAGAAAACAGCCTGCTTAACGTTCATATATATTCTGGCTTAAAGTTACTTAGCTTTAACAGTTTGTTTAAATATGTATAAATGGGGATGGCAAACTAAGAAAGGGGGCTAGAAGAAAAAGTCCTCGGATCTTTTCTGCTAGCGCCCCCTTCCCACCCCAGCTCTATAGAGCTGTTAATTTAGAAGACCCTAAAACTAAGTTTTCTTGAATTGAAAGAGCGATATTTGCATTTCATTGAAACAAGAATGTCTAGGTAGATTGGAGTCACTTTTGGATTATTTTGCTTAAAAAACTTTAAAAATCGAGCCCTTAGCCCTCATTGTAGCTGATAACACCAAAAATGATATAACACAGATTTTTTTATGGATGCTTACTTTATATGCAACAAGTTCTCTTGCAAAGCATTATACTTTCAAACCATAGCTGTGCTAGCTTTTAATAAATGCGTATTGTTCAAATAAATTCATTTTTTGAAAATACTTAGTTTTAACAGTATGATTAAACATGTATAAAATGGGGGGTCCCAAACTAAGCGGGGGCACTAGCAGAAAAGATCCTAAGTGTCTAACGATCGCAACTTTGTTGTTGTTGTTGTTGTTGTTGTTGTTGTTGTTGTTGTTGGGGATTTACAGTTTTCACTGAGGGGATTCTCGTCCCAGTCATCGTCTTAGAAAATTGTCCTATTATTTCTGCAGATCTGACAGTCACAGCATAGATGCCAGCTACAGATGTTATTTTCAACTGCCAGTTAAGTGCTCTGACGAAACTCAAACCAATCCTTGTTTCTAATATTTTCCCCATTCCAATGTTTTTACGAGCCGCTTCCAAATTATGTGTTGTTTTATAGTAAGTTACTATGCATATATTATTTCATGTGCCTGAAGGAAGCATAAACCATGAAAAATTAAGCTTGGATGCCAAAATGGAATAAATCTTAATCCCCTCTTCGAACTAAGATAAAAATTTTTCAGGCTCTTTTTCCATTATAGCCCCATTTTAGTGGTCAGATAACCCATTGCCCCTCTACCATGATAATTATACCATAATGGGGGCTTTACCTTCATGGGGGGCTATAATGGGAAGACCCAAAGTTTTAACTAAAAGAGGTCTTGAAATGTGCAGCTTTTATCCCAAGGCGCGCCTGTTATGAGAATGACTTGTAATTGAGAAAGCATTTATTCCTTGAAAATGTACTAGTTGTGTTTTTGTAACCCGTAAAGCAACTCAACAAATCTTAAGCTAAATTTGGGTCGTTCCTACTATAGTCCCCCACGAAAAAATTATAGCCCCCCATTATGGTATAATTACCATAGTTGGGGGTAGGGCTATAGGTTATCTGACCACTAAAGTGAGGGGCTATAATAGGAAAGACCCCTAAAATTTTTGTTGTGGCGAATATTGAAGACCTGATTCCCGGGGAAATTATCAAACAGGTCAGCAGCAGGTACAATTTTTTCAAATTATTATTTTTTGATAAACTTGTTGGATCTTTTCTGTTCGTGCTCTCACCCAGTACGGTTATGCATCCCCCTCCCCCCAGTTATGGACCCTTTCCATTACATAGTAAGCTTAGTGGGTGCATATTATTTACAACGCCACCCCCAGACGCACGTGCCATATTTTAAACATAATGATTTACTATGTAATGACACGTGATCTGTAACTGGGCGGGGGGGGGGGGCACAAACTGAAAAAATCCCGAATTTTATACCCCCTTATGCATTATAGTATGTGTAGGGTAGTGGTGGGGCTATACTTCATACGCCCGCTAAATCTTGGGGAGGGGGCTATACTTTATATGCGCACTAAACTTGGGGGGGGGGGGGGAGGTAAAATGGTTTTAAATATATGCTTGAATGTCCCTTATTACATAGGTAAAAATAACAATGTTACTGTGTTGTGGTTATACACGTTCGTCGTGTATAATAATAATATTTCTGACTCATTTATAAAAACGCACGTGCTTTGATGCACTTGTATTGAAACACAACATTCTAGAACAATACATCTCACTTCAAATTGAATGTGTACTGTTTAACGTAGCCTTACAAAAAGACATCAGCTTGAATAATTATTGTGAACAATAGTAGAATCTTTCTTATAAGTTATCAACAGCAGCAATGGTATTTGTAAAAGAGCTCTCAGAAGAAGAATACAAAGCAATACAGGCTCAAAATGCTCAGAAACAACCCGAAAACTCAACAGTAGCTGAAGAGATTCCCACACCAGCAGAAAACGTGAACATATTCTCAACAACGGAAGCAACAACTGAACAAGTAAAACAAAACGCTGAAATTTGTGATGAGAAAACGGAAATAGAAGATCAAAAATTTGAAGAAAAACAAGAAGAGCAAAGTTTGGAAGACGAAGAAACCGAAAAAACTGATGGCCAAATTGACCATGAAACGAATAAACGAACCGAAATATTGTTTTCAGATAGCAACGATTTTTCAGAGCAAAACCAGTCAAACAGCCAAGAAAACATAAATTTGGAAAACAACAAACAAAATGTTGCAAAACTGGAAGAAAAGCCATCAACTCCTGGGGCGGAAATTGTTCAAAAAGAGCAAGATAAAGAAATTACCAAAACGGACTCACCTCCGGAATCAAAAAAACTGGAAAGTATGTTTTCCGGACCACGCATGACTGTCCCAGCAATCCAGAAGTTATGCAAAGAGCATAAATTGTACAACACGCCAGAGTTAAACGACGTTTTGTACCTCCATTTCAAAGGGTTCCAGAAAATTGAGAATTTGGAACGTTACACCGGACTCCGATGCTTATGGCTGGAATCGAATGGATTCGACAAAATTCAGGGCTTAGACCACCAACTCGAACTTCGAGCTTTGTATTTGCAGCAAAACTTGATTCACGAAATTGAAAATATTGGTCACTTGAAAAATTTAGTCCACCTAAACTTGTCAAACAACATGATCTGCGAATTGCGCAATTTGAGCGAATGTCCGAATTTGAACAACTTGCAAGTTTCGCACAATCTGTTGAAAACGAAGAAAGATATCGAACACTTGGTTGAATGTCACAAAATTAGCGTTCTGGATTTATCACATAATCGACTAGAAGATGAACTAGTTTTGGAAGTTTATGCTGAAATGACCGAGCTTGGAGTTCTAAACCAAATGGGGAATCCTTTGCAACGAAAAATTGCCAATTATAGGAAAAATTATACAGTTAAGATTCGGAATTTGAGATATCTTGACGATAGGCCTGTTTTCCCGAAAGATAGGGCTTGTGCCGAGGCATGGGCTCGGGGTGGCAGAGAGGAAGAGAGAGCCGAACGCGAGAGATGGTCGATGGCCGAACGGAAGAAAATTGACGATTCGTTAGAAGCGCTTCGGAAAATAAAAGTCCAATCCGAACAGCGTAGAAAATATTACGAAGAGAAACGAAAGAAAGCCGAGGCTGAAAATGGCAGTGGCGACTCAAATTTGAAACCTGAAAACTCGGCAACTGAACGCGACGAAGATGACGATTTTGATTGGACGACGAATGATGACGATGATGTCACAGAAAACGACAATCAAAATGACGTCATTAACTTAGACGACATTCCTGACCTTGAAGAAGTGGAGAACGAAGGTGTTGAAAAAGGAGACACAACAGATGACGTAATACGAAGAGACGGAAAATTACTCGTTGAAGAAATTCACACTTCGGAAATTGAGAATGACGAAAATGAATCGCTGTTTGGAACAAAACCTTCAAAACAATCTTCGCAAACTTCAAATTTTCTGATCGAGGAGTTTTCAAGTAAACAGACTGTTAGGAGTCCATCAGAATCTGATGAAATTCAAAATGAACACAAGGCAAAACCCGGAAAGATTATGATAGAAGTTAGTAGCTCTGATAACTTATTGACAAGCCGGTCGGCTAATTTTGAGCAGAAGATTCAGCTAACAGAAGACACGCAAACTGGTCCATCCGAAAGTGATGAAAAAAGTCCAGCCGAAGCTTGGAGTGTGCCAGATAATAATGAGACAAAATTCCGGACTCTAATTGAAGAACTTGATTAACCAACATGGTTATATTACAATTTGTTATTCAATAATTTCTTGAATCATTAGCAAATTCAAAGCGTTTTTGTATCCCTGTAGTGAGATTACGTAAGAAATTATAAAACAGACAAATCTTGCTTTTGGTGGACTTTCAGTTATTTTTGATCATTCCGTACCATTGAAAAAGAAAAAAAGTACATCAGCTATGTTTCTGGACTAAACGGTTGCAATAAAGCTGGATTTTTATTCCCTAGCATGGTATTCAGTACTTTGTAGAAAAATGAAATTTAATTTCATTTAAATTACGTATAACTATGCCGACGTAATATTATGCCGATGTTTAAGAGTGCCGAAACTGCCGATACCAACTAACTATCAATTAAATGCTAGCGGAAATTATTTACAAAGCAACCAGTGCACGCTAATATTCATTAATTACTAATCTTTGTTATCAAACTTTGATTCGGAATCAAGTTTTTGATCATTAAAAGTTCAAATAAGGAAGTGTTTGTTTTGTTGAAGATTTCTTCATTCTTCCCAATCGCTCTCTTTTTCTTTCGGTCTTTTTCCTTAAATTTCAGAATTCTTCTCTTTTCAATCTTCACTGAACTCTTGAAAATTATTTATGTTCTCCCCGCTCATTGGGTGAGACAGTACTTATAAAAGCGAAGGTCCCCTCTCATTGGGTGACACCTCTAAAATCACTCCACTGTTCACAATGATTGCCCAAAAAGAATTTGCCCAAAAACAATTCGAAGGTCGGGATTACGGGACTCGTGCAAGCAACATTGTAGCCGATCCTCGTACAATCACAACGGAAACCGACTGAGCCAGTCTATCGAAAGCGATAGCATGTCCTTGTGACTGATAATTCCTGCTATCAGCTAACATTGCTATGCGCATTAACGTTTTCTTGAGAGTAACTGACAGACCACCCAATGACTCAACAGCAAGAGGAACAAACAAAATTCCTTGTTCAGAGCAACTATTTTCATGTTGAGCATACTTTCGCTCTTCGGCTGCTTCAATCGCGTAACCAGACCTCTCTGCCGCATGATTTATAATGTTTGGTTGCAGTGGAGAAGTTACGGTGACGTCTAGAGCAGCTGGACGACCTGACTTCCATGAGGGAAGAAATATGTCGCCAGGGCGAGAACTGTTTCCAGCAATAAGGTTCCGTTGTTCCAGGACTGGTGATAAGTTAGCTGCTGAGCAAGCTGATGCAATGCGGTCACGAATCCGGTCATGCCGTGAAATTGCATCCCCTCTTCCGTGACAGATGACGGCGTGGTCGCCAAAAATGTCAAGGATTCCAGACCTGCAATAAGGGCATTTTCTTTCACCTTCATAAACTGCAATCCCTAGTCTGTACTTGACACTAATTTGAAATTCACAGGGACTAAGATGGAGACCTAAGGCAGGAACTGGTGGTGCCGCAAGCCATGCGCCAGATTGAGGCAAACAGAGTGATTGTAGTCTTGCTTCCTCCCTTTTTGACGACTGACTTCTTAGCAACTCCGAAAACTTGTCAGTATCTATAGCTTCTTGTATTTTCTTCTGTGAGTAGGAGGTCAAGTTGAAAGGTTCAAGGCTTGCATAGAGTTCTTTAAAAACTTCATTATCTGAAGCGCGCTGGTTTGTAATTTTCTGAACCAAGTCATCAGAAGCTAACACTGAGCCAACATATGCGGCCCTGTATTGCTCTTGTGATTGTCGCAATCCGAGGCCAGAAATGTTTATCGGCAAGGTTGACTGCTTCCATGCATTGTCACAGGTCACAGCACCTATTATTTGATCTAACGCATCCCGTTGGCTTGAATCGAAGACTTTTAAAACGTCGATCAGATCTCTTGTTGGCGTGTTAGTGCGTAGAGAGTAAACTAATTTTGGGGTCCTTAAGCAATAGCGAAGTGTGCCAAGAGCACATTGAGGATCATCCAGATAACTCAAATTCTCCAAGAGCGACATAACTTTTTGAGCACGTTTCTTCAAGCAAGAGGAAACAAAATCTGGCGATCCGACAGCGGAACCCAGTACTTCAAATCCATTGCCCGAATTTCTTGTAACTTCTTGATCAACTGAGGGTAGATCTACGATTGACCAGAGTTCGCATTTGTCTTTCCTCAAATACAGACCCCTTTTTGGACCTTCAGTGGCTAAGATATCAAGCGTTGTTCGGATTTGATCTTCGGAGCCTGCAACGAGACCATCGTCCAAATACCACCTGTGCTGGGTAAGATTTGGAACCGCGTCTCTTATTTTTTCTACAACAGGCCATAGCGCCAACGAAAAGAGAAGTGGACCCAGGGGATCCCCTTGTTGAACACCCGATTCACTTTGAAGACTGGCGTTATTATACAGTAGTGGAACATGTTGAGAGTAGCAAAAATTTGTGAAGGCTGCAATACCTGGTATGAAATCGTATGCTGCTTGCAGTAAGTGTGAGCGCTTAACCGAATTGAAGGCATTTCGGAAATCAATATGAAGCACTCCTTCCTTAGAGTCAGCGTTGAGGATTTTTTCGTAGGTGATTTTCGCAGAGTGGATGATTGCTTCCGCACCTCCGCTGACTCCAACCCCTAGCTGAATGGAATCGAATAACCCAATTGCTTCTGATTTTGCTTCTTTCACTAAACATTTAGCAATAAGGCGCCTCAGGATTTCACTGACAGCTATTGGGCGTACTCCTCCCTTCTTTTTGGATAGAGCGGTGAGCGATGCGCTGCAGAGGGCTTTTGAAACAAATGAAGGGAATCTACCCCTGCTTCCTACATTTACAAACTTTGTTATTGCTTTAAGGGCGGATTCAGAGTGGTCGGGAACAGTACACTCTACTGCGTGCAATAGATGCTCTGGATACATCTTGGAGGGACCAGCTGCAGTGTACTTGCTGAACGTTTTCAATTGTTCAAGAACTATGTCATCGCTAAATTGATATGCACTTGATGTAACATTATCCGTTTGGAGCAAGGTTGGGGGCGCTTCTTTGGGATGTAGCTCTTCTAGTGCTTTTAGAGTAGCTCTGCTATTAGGCGCAAGTCCCTCAGACGACAGTATTTTTGCGGCGCGACCAAATTGACCTTGCAAACATAGACTCTTAGCTCTGCTGGCTAATTCTTCTATTCCGTTTGTGGAATTTTTCTTTGCTTGTTTCATTGTTAAAGCTTCTGTCCATAGGTTTGCATATTCACCCGCATTCCATCGATCGATGCGATCGGCGAGCCGCTGATCCTGATTTCGTTTATGTTTCTTACCTCCTCGGTTGCTCGCACGCAGGATGCACTTCGAAACTGAAAACAATTTCTGCCAATTTAGTTCGTCATCTGGTGTTTTGGCACAATCATCCAGGATACTGGTCAAAAGTTGTGACCATTTAGCTCTAAATTTGACCGGGACGAAACGACAAGTTGGAACATGTGAACTTACTATTGTTTGTAAACAGGGCAGTTTACAGAAGAAGAACAAACAGTAAAGAAGAACAGACATGCACGCTAATTAGTAGTTGGGTTGTGATAGATTGGTATCAGGTCCCATGGGCCGCTGAGGCATGGCCATAATCCACAGTTATCAGTGTTTGCAAGCGGCACAGTTATACGTCACCTCCTCTCATATTAAGTGGAAAAAAATGCGGAAAAAGCGAAAACTCAATTAGACGACAGGAATTTTTGTAGCCACTGGTCAATATTTGGAACGAAAGGTTTGTGGAATTTAGGCGAATAATAAATAAAACAATTTAGGGAGATGATGCATTATCAGATTGGGAATGCAGTGTAGTCAAGTAAGTTCAACAATTTTTTTTCATAGAAATATAAATTACAATAACAATCAAAATGGACCCGTTGACGAAATTTAAAAACTTTCCCGATCTGGAATATTTCCAACTCCCCCATGTTTCGTGCGCTGTTCAACCGGTAGTGCTAAACCATTTACATTAAAGCTACTGATCAGAAATTATAACGATTTTGTTCTTTTCATGGTTTCCTTTGTTTAAAATCAAATTCATTGGCCATGTTGACATTGAGTAAAAGAGATGCAAAACAATGAAAAGTTGATACTTTTTGAGGAAACTGTTTAACAACTTTTTGTATGTAAAGATGACTGTTAGGGAAATTTGACAACTTTAAAGCATCGAGTGTATTTTGAATTAGTTCTGTAAGTGTTTATGCCAAATATCCCACTCCACGTTTATGAGACTATGACGGTAATCACCGCTGCTGGGATGAAAGAAAGACAAAATTTTACAATGCTTGGTTTAAGGTCATCCAAGAAAATGTTGAGCACAATTGAAGAACAGACTTGGTATGAGGCATAAATAGTAGAGATCAAATGGCTCATATGGCAAAAAGTTACAGACTTTACATAGTAATGTGCAACCTGCTCAGAGCAATGCTCGGTGCAAAAAAAAGTTTTTTACCATTTTTTCCACTGTGTTGCAATGCGGGGTAGGTCTGCGACCAATAGAGACTGTGAGAGGCCTGAAAATGGTTTGCTGAAAAAACTGCGCGTCTGAATTTATATTTGAGACCTTCCGGCTTTCAATCCTTTTACGAGAATAAAAAAATGGTCAAGGTAAGCAGGTCAAATCTTCTAAAAACTTTGTCTAAATATCTACAAAAATTTTTGCTATATAAAATATACAGTGAATTGGACATAGGAATATAATATTAAAATCAGCAGTTACACAAGAGCAGCAAGCGTTTTTGGACAAGATCCAACATTGGCACAACTCGGATTCGGAGTGAATTTTTTGTGGGATGCTAAAAGTCATGACTTTAGACAAATTACACCGGGCATACAATATGTTCACACCAATTGCATCACAAAAATAGTAATTCCGTTCATAAGCAGTCAGTTTTTGTTCAACTCGAAATCAACTTTGGCCTGCATATAAACAGACAAATTTGTTGTTCAGCATGCTTTTGTGGTTTTTGACCCTTTTTTCGTCACTGATCGGTCAATCGAGGGCTTCCGTTGCACTTCACAAGAAAGACTGTACAGTCGGACATGGAAAAATGAGAGTTGTTGTTCACATTGCCCAAGCGCCAAATTGGGTAAGTATTATATATGGATCTTTCTCTGCAACTGCTTTTTTACCCGCATTGCGCCGCGAATGGTGCATATATTTCAATGAATTTATATCCTGCTCCCCCCTAGCTCAGTGGGAATATATGTATGACCCCTAGGCGCACGAGCATTTTTTTTCTTCATAGTAATGTGCTATCCCAGTGAAATGAAAATTGATAGCCTGGATAAGAAACTTAATCATGGCAAATCTTGCGAAGATAATGCCATGTTATATGGCAAGATTATATCAAGATATGTACGAACTTGCAATATCTTTGATTGGGCGTCAAGAAACAAGATCTTGGCAGGATTTCCAGGAAAGATTAATCATGACATGGCTAGACGTACCAAGTATTAAAAATTCTATAGCACCCAAAAACATGAATTGGCACGAAATCATAAGATTAAACAAGAATTATCGAGATTTATTAAGAATTAGCAAGAGTTATCAAGAATGTTGGTAAATGCAGCTCCCATTAGTTTATTAACCAACAAATGAACCGCTTTTTCCAGTATAACGAAAATTTCGAGTGGATGTTAGCTCGGTATATAAATAGTACATACCTTATACAGGACCGCCACCATGGGGCTTATCTTTGCTCATTGTATTTCAGAAAACAGTTATGAGTTCATATTTTATCGAAAAGGGTCTTCGACCAACTTTGTCATCATTTGTTTACAGACTTTAACCTATCACCATATTTTTCCATTTTGTGGCGAATTCAATACTAAAAATGGATTAAAAGAATTGAAAAACTTTTATGAGTTTTAAAATTTATTACGCCTCTCAAATTCAATGAAATTTTTATTACAATGTTTTACCACGATCTTGGCCAGATTAATCACGAAATTGTCTTGGTACAATATGATAAGATCATGGCAAGATCATATCAAGATGTCCTAACAAGAATTTTTGTCCTAACAGGGTCTTTGTAAGGTAATCCAGGTTTGGTCAAGATTGTCAAGATCTTGCATGTCTTGGCAAGGTGTATCAAATTTCGTTTCACTGTGATATAACAACACATATTTTGTAACTGGGGGTCATAAAAACACTAGGGAGCCGAAACAGAATAGATCCAAATAATAATCTTTTCAAAGTAAACTATGCCAATTAGCCCAGAAATTGATATCTGAAGTTTTTTATTAGTTAATATCAATGTTATTAGCCAAGCTAAGCCCACTTAATCCGCAATACGTAGAGCGTTATTATGTTGTGAATTTTTTTTAGTTCGTGCCCACGTAGGTTATGAACCCCCAATTGCAGAGCACGTGCCTTTACATAGTAAATAACTATGTAAAAATATGGCAGTTTCATCTGGGGGGTTGCAAATAATAGACACCCACTAAGCTGGGGGCACAGACGAAAAAGATCCAATGTTGTTCTGGATTCGCCCGAGATATTTTGAGGACCCTCGCCAAATGATGTTCAACAAATGGTGTTTACACCCCATCTCTCGGCGCGTTGTTGTTTATGTCTTTTCTATAAAACATTTTCCACAATTTCAGTGAACAACTTTTGTTCGACCAAAAATATCCAAATTGTTCAGCATTTAAAAAAGTTTGTTTAATTTCCAGCTAGAAAGCGAGAGGGGTAATTTGGGTAAGTAGGCGTCAAATCATCAATAGAGAAAAATATCTCCTTTATCATTTTTTTTCAATATTAAAAATTAAGTTTTCTGTTCTGAATGTCAAAAGTAAGTTGGCATCCCTAATTTTCAAAAATTATTTTCTGTAAACTCCGATATTACTCCGTCTTGCAGCCAAATTTCGGAGAATATTTTTTATAACATTGACCACTTTAGCTACTGGTCTTTTCTGCATATAAAGTAAAGATAATACGTAGCCGTAGCTTACCAGACAACTCAATGTAAAGTTGATTAACACCATCAAGATCTCACGAGAGAAAAGTTATGACAGAATAACTACATATTAATGAAAAATTTTACAATTTTGTTTCTTTTCCCTTAATGTTTAACGCAAATGCAAACTCAATCATAGTTGAACAGCCTTGAAAACGTATCACACCTTGTAAAACCTCGAACACTCATCACAATTGATATGTTCCATATCGTTTTCTTTTAACATGAAACTTGGACGAAATTGTCAATTTTGCACCGGGGTATCTGGTAAATTACCATTACGTCTTATCTCTACTTCGTATGCCAGCAAGACCACTAGTCAAGGGGATGAAATGAGTTTAAAAATCCGAAATTTGATCGCAGGATGGAGTAACATTGCGTCAATAACTGAAATTTGCTTCTTAAAACAGGGGATGCTAACGTACTTTTAACGTTTATTGTGTTTCTTCGAATTCTCTATCACCATATAAAAATTATAGGTTTCTCACAACAACATTACTTTGTCATTGGGCAACTATTTATTAATTTAAAGAGAAGGAGGCAAATTAAGAAAAAGATCAGATAGCATTAACTGTGTAAAATGAAGGGTTGCAAACGATTATTTATGAAAATTTGCAAAAGAAAAACAAGAGATTATCAATAGATTGCATAAAATGGTAATTTTTGCTCAGTTTGTTTTCCTAATTGGGGCAAAAATGAGGTCAATGGGCTAAAAATACCATCTTATGCAGTTTAAAATCAGAGTTTTTGCTCTATAAAAACTCTTTGAGCCTATGCCCCTTTTTATATTGTTTTCCTCGCCAATAATCTGAGAGCAATTCGTCCAACGTTAATCGGTTTATGTTATCCACTAGATTTTTTGTCTACACTAATTAAATTTCAGCATAGAGCTCCGTTTTTCAATTTTTTTTGCAACAAGTAAATTAAAATTATAACCATACTGTTAAATATACCTGAAACAAAAAATATTTCAAATCATTCAAACAATGATAATATAATAAACATCAACAAATTTCTTAAAGAATCACATTACAAAAATTTCTTTCAATTGTTTTCTTTCTAAAAATTTAATTTGTTTTGATTTAATTTTAATTTTTTAAACTTTAATTTGTTGTTCTGACAAAATGGAGGAACTTAAGCCTTTTTGTTAAACCAGTTTCGGTCAAAAATGAATTTGAGGGTAAAAGTTAGCATTAAAGACCTCAAGCTTAATCCACCGTTGAAAAGAGATTTTCAGTTTATCAACTGGTATTTTAATTATGTATTTTGTTTGTTAAACAGCTAATTGCCAAAGTCAAGAACCCCCAAGTCGAGAAAGTGCACTTGGAAATGGCAGCTTTCCTGGTGGCAGCAGACATTGAGATTCCAGTTTCTATTGGAGATACGTACGACTTCATAAGTGTGGGAGACATCAATGTCAACCAACCACAGTTGATCCTACAGAAGTCGTGGTACCAGGAAAAGACTGTGGGACGAGTCTTTCTGGTGATATGATATGTGATAAACACAGCAAAACAGCCCCCTCCTCCCCAAAACATAACTTCAAACCGAAGCTAAGTTTGACCGGTCTTTTAACACCAGATTTAGAAACAACTGTTGTCTGCTCAGTAACCGTGGTCTGTTCCGTGTCAAGTATAGTCTTTGCCACGTATTGGATTATTTATAGTGATCATCAATTAAGTTGAGCAAATGATGTACTATGTATACCGAATAGATCCGATTTTCCTTCAAAATATATTAGTGGAAATGAAGGATCTTTTCCGTTTGTGCCCCCCTCCCCATCCAGTACATTATGCCTCCCCCCTCCCCCCTCATCCCCCCCCCGTTACAAAACACGTGCCATTACATGGTAAATTATTTTGTAAAAATATGACACGTGCGTCTGGGGGTGACGTTGTAAATAATATGCACCCACTAAGCTTACTATGCAATGGAAAGGGTCCGTAACTGGGGGGAGGGGGATGCATAAACGTACTGGGTGAGAGCACGAACAGAAAAGATCCAACAAGTTTATCAAAAAATAATAATTTGAAAAAATTGTACCGCCTGCTGCGACCTGTTTGATCATTTCCCCGGGAATCAGGTCTTCAATATTCGCCACAACAAAAGTTTTAGGGGTCTTTCCTATTATAGCCCCTCACTTTAGTGCTCAGATAACCTATAGCCCTACCCCCAACTATGGTAATTACACCATAATATGCAACCGCTAAGCGGGGGGGGGAGGGAGGGTGGACACAAACGGAAAAGATCCGAAATGAAAAATATCAAAGAACTGAGTTCATCAATAATGACGTTACCTGTTCACAGCTACGGAGTTCCCTGATTGAAGAGATGTACCCTCGTGGCAAACTTCGAATAGATTACCCTTTCTTCGCAATATCCAAAGTGGAAATACAGTATATTCAGTGTGGAGATATGGAAGACACTTTCAACTGCAAATCGGTTTCAGACAAGGATTCAGGCACTTTTGGGTGAGTTTTTCCCTTCATTTTAGCGCTGTTTTCGTATCGAACAATGCGGGACTACTGGTTTTTATCGTTCATTATAAGTTCCCAGAATCTAGCTTATGTCGGAAGTTTTTGGTTTGTGCCTGCTCCCCCATCGTAATGGATGCTTAATATTAATAGCCGACCTCAGCTTCTCGGCAGGCTATTCTTGCGCTCTTATTTTTTACAAGCCAGGAATTGGATTGTGTTGGTGCTCTGGCTTTTAACAATTGACAGAATTTGAATTGTATTGATGTGCTATCTTTTTTACGATTCGAAGGAGTGTTGGCGGAGCGTCTATTTTTACGACTCGACGAGGAGTTATGGTGACCTATTTTTTTAATCGGTCCAGTTATTCTGAAACAGGATGTAAAAGTCAATGCCGCAAGTGCAAAAATTGTGATTTTCTTTTGCTGTTAAACCAAAATGGAGAGCGGAGAGAAGAGAAAGTGATAATTTTGTTCATACCAGCTTTCGTAAAAGAACGAAAATAGTAAGTGTTAAAAATTTTTTGCTAAGCGTGTGAAATTCTTTGATCACGTGCTGCTTTTTCATACCAGTTTTTTTTAGTTTTTATTTTACATTTTGGCTAAAGTGGTTTCTCTAAACCATATTATCAAGCAACTGTATCTCAATTATATACTAATTTTTTTATCTGCAAGTTTGATGTTTTTCGTGATTTCGCCTTTTTAGACGCTCTTTTTTAACGGATTTTGCATTCTTTTTCATCTTAACAGTGTATAATGTAATTTTTTGCATTTTCATTGTCCTCAATGACTTTTCATTTCGTTAATATGAACTTAAATTTGTTTTAGTAGAAGAACATGAGCTCAATTTGAACAGCTTTTTGCTTAACTTCTCTGTTTTTGAATTTTCAAACTAATTTTTTAGTTTTTTCTGAGTTTCAGATATCTTAATTGTATTTAGTCATATTTAATTGTATTGTATTGTATTGCTATTAAAGTTATTGCTAGGGTTATTGTTATTGAGTGAAAACAATTAAGGGGCTGATAGCACGTAATTCCTTAAAATATGTTAATCAATTCTGAAGTTTTTGTGGTTTTTATTTCTTGCTTATGTTTTAAGTGGTTTTAATGGGTCTGCCGTGGTTGCCTATTGAACAAGAGAAAGTTGTTTTCAAGTTCTGTCTGGAACCAGTATTCAGAATTTGCGAAGAATTATTAAAAATTAACAGTTTTATTTAGTTTTCGTGCTTTATTGTACTTCTAATTGCCCGGTTTTTCTCCTTTTTCGATATGTACCTTTAATTTTGTTTTCCCATCACAGAATGTTTATTTGTTAAGCACAATTGAATAATAACAATATTTTGAACACTGATTTTGGAGTCACAACACATGAAATGTTTCCTGGAAAAAATTTACATAATTTGTTTTTTCCTTGTTAGTACTTTCCTCAGTTTGTTGTTTTCAATTGACTGGTATAATGAAGTTAATAGTTATATCAGTTAAAGGTTGGCTAGGGTTTAAGTTCTATTTTATTTCGAGTCGATTCCGGAGTATTCTGGCTATGTTTGCCGCTTATTTGGCGTTTTGGATGAAATCTTTTTGACTTCTTCAGGCTAGTTTCAATCTTCGCTCCTTCTGCTCAAAGTGCTTTTTAACAGCAGTTGCTCAATAAAGTAATCTAAATTGAACGAAGTTATTAAAAAACGAAATCAAAAATCGAAACGGGATAAGCCCATATAAAGCCCCATTTAGATGCCCGCTACTTTAGGTGTGAAATTTGCAAAAAGCCGTGTGAAATTTGTCTAACTTCAAAAATTTTGAATTAATTTTACGATGAGATGCTGCTATTTAAAAAATCACCACTTTCAATGCAGTTCTTCTTTTTACCAGCGGTAAAATCTGCAGACAACTTGAACTGGGTTTACATTGGGCTCTTGGGTCTTACATTGCGCGGTGTCTACATTTTTGAGTCATCATTGAATACATTAAATCGTGAACGCATTTTGTGGCAAACATTTTCACAGTTTTGATTTGCACAGCTAGCTCAAGTTTTTGTGCGGAACGTTAGGACCCTATTTGGTTGTTTATTTATGATCATATTGTTTATTTTTATCACCTCACTAAGGGTATAACAGCCATATTGTCAGCTGCAGGCTATCATTTTAATTTTATGCTCTAAAATTTACTTTCTGCTGAACGTTCTGCTAAATGACATTTCATAAACAGGAGCAAGAACCAGTACTACGTCACCGACTTCACATGTGACAATAAAACTGCTCCCTTTAAACCAGGTGGGAATCTCAAGTCAAGATTAGACTACAAAGACTACGACTACTCTACAACCCCCAGAGGACCATCTACTTACGACCCGGGTCAAAATATCTGCTCATAATTTGTGAACTATCTCTGCCTTTGTAAGCATCGAAAAACTTTTTTGCAATGAAGAGTTGAATTTCTCAAAAACAGAGGATATTTTAAAAAGCAATCTTAACATTTTAGTGCTCAATAGGCTCAGCTATTAATTTTGACATACTTTTAAAGAGTTTGTTTTGATAGCCGAATTTAGTAAGTTTCATTCTTTTTATTGCTCTAGAGCGAACAAAACTGCCAGGTGCTGATAGCCGAGTGGTTAATTTTTCAGCCTTCGGGAGGTCGCTTGTTCGAACCCCTTCAGTATCATTCCTGCTTATCATTCTTGTTATCCAGCTCTGAGCAAATTTTTAAGGGTATGATTATTAGCGGTGAATATTATGAATGTTAGAATTTTGCAGTTTTTTTTAATTCACGCACTGATAGATTAGGTTCTCAATTTACACAGCTGAGGACAACTTCATTTATTGACCCGGGTGAACTACCCAGAGACACTAAAATTGTTCACACCAGAAGATGCCAGTCATCACCAGACAACAGCATTTGTCATTCTATTTTTCATCTGTTTGATGGTCCTTCAAAATGTCATATTCCCAATTATTGTCTTTACTCTTCTCAAATAAAAAAAATGGTTGACAAACAAAGTTTAGATCTGTTAATTTTATAATGGATATCATATAAATTGTTCTTTAGTTCACTTAAATTCATTCAGTTTATTATCCTCTCGCTATGTTTTAGCTGTAACTTTACTTCTTTTCATTGTTAAGAGAATTGAGTATATGTTTAAAAATATCTTTTAGTTGATAGTCGTGGAAGAAGCGTAAAAACTAGGACTACAATTAGAGAGTAAAAAAACTTCGCGAAAATTTCGGAAGCATGAATCACGGGAGCGGAAGCTAAACAATAATGCTGCTCTTGCCTTAAAGACCTCGTTTTCTATTAACATTGCATTTTTCTCATGTTCTTACAGTGTCTCATTTGGAAAACCAATTGCACTCAAAAGAAGAATGTAGCAATTAAATTAGTCCTGTGGTCTCTTCTAATGCAATTTTTTGTTTGACCAGTTTTTCGCCTGACTCTTTAAATTTTTCGTCCTCAAAAACGGGATAAACAGTTAACGCCCGGAGGGCTATTAGTTATCTGAGCGCTTTTTGGCTGACTAGGCTCTAAGTATGCGATTACACAGATTTTTCGAACCGAGCGGTATGAAATAATAAAACTTTTATGTCAAAGTGGCCTGGCCTCACTTTCCGAGAAACTGCAATGAAAAATAAAAAAGTGCATATGATAGATTTTGCGAAAAATTACAGCATTAATGCTAATATCGTAATAGTTAGAAAACTAATTTTATGAAATGAGTAGTGTACAGGAGAGGCTTAAGACGAGGCGAAATCGAGGTGCGACGAAGCAAGGCAATACTCAACGAGGCATCCATGGTAGTTTGCAAAAAATTATTTTGAACCACCTTTATAAATAGGCAACGTGGAGTGATTTCCCTGAGAACCATATTTTAATAGTGTCTGAGGTAGACCAAAAATTTTCCACACCACGACGTTCAACGCAGCACTCGAAACACGTTAATTTCAAAACCACCTTTCTAAAAAATTCTATCCCATGAAAACCTTAATTTGGAGGCCTGATATTAAAAACAACTCATTTAGGCTAACTAAAACAATAAGGGCCATTGAAGATGGCATATAAATTTGATAAGTTGCTCTCGAACGAATTTTGTAGCAAATTTATTTGGCATGTGCGTAATTGCTCTCTCACGAATTTTTTTGGCAATTATATTAGTCATTTTTTAATGCATTTTGTCGTTTGACCGATTTTTTGTCTGAACCATTTGACTTTTCGTCCTCAAAAACGGAATAAACAGGAAGTGCCCATCAGGCATCAAGTTCTCTTAGAGCCTTTCAGCTTACTAGTCTCCAAGTTTGCAGTTCACAATCTGTTGGAGACTTATCATTATTGTGTGAAGGGCGGTTCTTAGAAGTTGACCCCCTAACCACCCCCCCCCCCCAACTCCCCCCACATCATCCCCCTCCACCTTCCCAATCCCTACTCCTGCACATCGTCCTGATCGCTAGGGCCCCGTGCAGCCTAAGACCCTTCCCATGAAGCCAACCCTTCGCCGGTCGTTTGAGAGCAATTCGCCCGACGTTAGTCGTTTATGTTTTCTTTAGCAATTCTCCGCTTGACAGATTTTTTGTCTGATTCTTTTCCTTTTTTTTCCTCAAAAATGGGATAAGGAAGTCAGGCTTGGAGCGCTTTAAATGATTGACAAGCTCTCTTAGAGCTTTACGCCTTTACTAGTTTCTAAGTATCCGAGACTACTTTGAGGACAACCCCGTCTACCCTCATCCAATCTGGCGATTTGGACCCCTCTCGTCCAGCTCTAGCACAACCCTACCCCCTCCCCATCTCTTGACTCCCCATGGCCTACCCCTCCACCCAATGCAAGCGTCCCTAATAACAATGTCATAAAAAAACGCTAAGATTCGTGGTGTTAAAATCTTAAAAAACATTCTAATACATCTAGAAACAATGCAGCAACCTATTATTATTTCCTGGAGGAGGTTCATTGAAGATGAATAAACCTAAAAAAATACAAAAATTTCAAAAAAAACTTTGAAAAATTGCAAGTTATATCAAAAAATTTCTGCAACTTGTGAAATTAAAATTTTTAAAACTAATCCATAGCCAATCAAAATTTTTCAGTAACTTGATATCAAGCCCTAAAGGAGGTTTCCAGGCCCCCTTGGGCTTGAAAAACCTGTAAAATGACTCAAATGTCAACACAATCGAAAAAATTGCAAGTTTTGTCCAAAAAATGCTCAAATTCATAATGCTAAAATGCTGAAACCCATTTCATTACCACCAGAAACTATGCAATAATCCTAGAGGAGGTTCCGTGACACCTAGGGCTGAAGTCTCAAAAAATAACAAATTTTTAAAATATAAAAGTTGTGAAAATTCGTAAAATTTGCTAGTTTTTGTTTGGAGTACGCAAACATGTAGCTCTTAAAATGGTCATATAAAGTACTCATGTCTTGCATAAGACCTTTATCAACTTAACGAGCTTCAATTATAGACTGGTCCAACAAATAATTCCAAAAATGAAAAATACGAAAAATGGCACTTGAAAGACTAATGAAAGGTAATGCCCGCTACCTGTTTATCCCGTTTTTTTTTAAGGACGAAAGGTAAAATGGGTCAGACAAAAAATCGGTCAAGCGAACAATCGCATTAAAAAAGACCAGCAGGACTAATATGATTGCTACAAACTTCTTTTGGGAGGAATTTTTTAAAAAATATTTAAAAGGGACTATATCTAATCTCTACACAAATTGAATTCTAGGTGAAATTAAAATGTAATAAGATGCACAAAACGCATGCAATGGAACTCCGCATGACATTATGCGTCATTTGCATTTTATATTATTTTGCCAATTACGCCTCATAGCAGAACTTTGAAAAAAGCCAATTACTTTTAAACGATACACGTAGGTGACGCTTTTTCTGGGTTTCAGCTTTGTAATTGTTCTGAAATGGGATTTGAGTATACTAACTCCATTCTGTAGAATATAAAAAGTGGGAAGCAAAAACTTAAAATGTAAAATTTTTGAATCTATTTATAGAATGCAAAATTTTGAATAAAACTAATAGCATAAATCATATGAGCATAGGAGTAAACTTTGACAAAAAGACTGCAGGGAAACATTAAATCCCAGACGACTCACTTAGTTAATGATGGCATTGTTAAATCAACTGCACCCTTGAACAGCAGAGTACACAAATTCAGCAACTTGAGCTGAGTTTGCTTACAAGGGTAGTACAACTATTAATTGCTATCCAGTTCATTACTATCATAATTGCATACCACCTCTTCAAGTGCAGAAGTTGCTCATACTTGAGGGGAATGGAAAACAAGGGCAAAAACAGTTGGTGTTCAAAACTTAGCTTCCGTTCATTTGTGAAAATGAAAAAATTGGAAATGAGAGGGAAAATCGAAAGATTACAGCTCTTTCTGTAGCCCAAGTTTAGAGAGGCTAGCGTCACTGGGTAAACGGGACTGTTTGTCAGGACGAAAAGTTAAATCGGTCAAATGAAAACATGATCCAGCAAAAAAACTGCATTAAAGACCGAAAGCACCCAACTAAGTATCACAAACTTGTTTGAGAGCACTTAAATATGATTGTTTTTCAACAGGATTTCAGTACCCTCACATTTTCAGAATGTAATTTTTTTTAAAAAGATCTCCATGCTTCAACGTACATAGGATATGCTGCACATTTCCTATCATTTTTAGTGCTAACCATCATTTGAGCTCAACACAAACAAATTCAAAATTTCATCTCTGTCCACATATAAACTTTGGACAATTCGAGCTATCGTCTCAGAGAAGTTTTCGAAAACAAGAATCACTAAAATTAAATTGCCTTCTAATTCTATAAGTATCAAACTAATCTTTTTTTCTGACATTTTCACATTAACTGCATTAATGAGTAAATACAATTTAAACTTAACCCACGCAGAAATACTAGTCATTGCCCCGTTACAACTAGGTTACTGCAAATTTGATGATTTTTTTTTACAATTTACGATATTTTTGTCACATTACACGAAATACTTCTCATGTTATGTATTTTCACATTTTCAATCAAAATATAATTAAAATGAAACTCAATTCTTGTACACGCTAATCTACGTGACTTCAAATTAAATCGGATCTTTTCCGCCAGCCCCCCCCCCCCCCCCCTCCCCCCAGCCCTATATAGCCCAAACTTAGGCACCCCCCCAAATATTAATGTTTTGCGACCTTCTGGAAAGGTTACTTGTGTTCATGATTACCTACCTAGTATAATACATCAACAACCACATGAGCAACATTTTTCAGGAAAATCAAAGTAGTAAACCCTTTTACAAAGCACGCAATTCCAAATGATGCAGTAAGAACAAGTTTTTGGTTGACGCATTAATTTCAAACTACCGCTCTGTTAATATTTTCTAAATGCCCATTCACGCGTATTCACATGTAATAATTCATATACACACATAATGTTACAACATACACAAATGGGGGGTGCCTAATTTATTGGGGGAGGGGGGCGCTAGCGGAAAAGATCCATTAAATCAAGCCCATTGATAAATTATCATGATCCACTCAAAATGATAAAATTAACTAGCTTATGGAAATTCCGCAATATTCCAGCATCTAGTAATATTAATATTAGGAATTTAATAGCACAAATAATAACAGCAAGCATTGTTCTAATCTACTAGTTCGGGAGGTTTCTAGTTCGGGCAAAATCAACAGAGTCAAATCTAGTCGACAACATGGCAGGGATAGAGAACAGATTTCTATCAATAATAACAACTTAAGACATCAGGGGCTAACTTTTATGCTAAAATGAACCACAAATTGTTCACAAGGCAACTGCTAGAACTTTACATCCGCCCTCCAATCACAAAAAAATTATCTTGTTATCATAAGACTCAATTCTTAACAAACCTAATACCTCAATTTAACAGTGAATCAGAAATTCCAGTATTAACGATCAAAACCAATTTTAGATACCGTAAAAGGTACAAAAATGTCGATCAAAGGTGCTCATTGTAATTGAATGGAGGAGGAGAAGAGGGTTGAAAAAATCGGTTCACGCTGTAGTCTTAAAAACAGTGACACATTTCACGACAGCTACAATCAGCCTGTTGTCATAAAATAAATACCAGTGAAACAAAACTTGACATATTACAGCTCTTGAAAACTTTAAACAAATTATCAAGATAAAAGACCAAATTTCCCTCTTGAGCCATAATTAATTCTAACGAGAGATTGATAAATCTACCCAGATCTCAGTTAATCACGCGTCCTACAAATAAATTGTAAATAAATATTTGTTTCGCTGTGATTTTTCGTTTGTTCATGGCTTGTCAGAAGGGATCTGTTGCATAGGACAAGATGAGGAGAAATCATTGACAGTGGGTTCTACAAAGTCATCACTGGTGCTCGTAGTACCACCACTTAGCCGCCCTCCCGATGCACCTCCTGGCGAGTCATCACTGCCGATTCCTGTGACGACCACGTTGCCATGGTGACACCTTGAGTCTGTTGGACTAATTCCTAAATAAATTTGGTACAGTTCCTTACATCCCCTATTGCCTACTTGCTCTTGGAAAGCTTAATTTAAACTTAAGTATCTTCAAAACTGTCAGTCAGTCAATGAGTGTCTGTTTTATGACACCTCTTCTTGGCATAGAGGTAAAGCTCGTATTCCAGTAATTCTTCAGCCTCAACCGGGCACATTACGGATTATGGATGTACTTGTGCATGATGGTCGAAACAGAAGAGATTCAATTATTAGATCAGTTGAACATCGAATGGGAGCAACTGAAGTAATGGTTAAGTGACTCTGCTTGAAGTCACTGAGAACTTCCGGCGTTTATCGAGAACCGCGAAGCGGTTCGAGATATTAAGTCAGATTTTTGAAGTGACTTCTGCAGAGTCACTTAACCATGCTTAAAACACGAAACGCGCATGTTTTAAAATGACAAAAGTCAACGAAATTCAACTTCTGGCTAAGTAGCAACTTCTTGCATTTTGACTTCTGGCGCTGCAGACTTTCGACATTTTAAAATGTGCACGTGAGTGTTTTAATAGTCATTCCTCAACAAACTATTACAAATGGTTCTCACCTTGTATCTTTGTGGCGTATGGCGGAGATGAACATGAACAGGGACTGGCAGTGGGTGAAGTGGCGACCACAGCCGAGTTCCCTCCAATGACAATAGTCTGTTTGCCCCCACTGCTCACATCTTTATTACTCCACTCGGATACCACGTGACCACTGGCAAAAGAGCCACAAGCTGAAAAAAATTACATGGATATGCGTCGAACAAGGAAAAGCCGTTAACATAAAAGCACATTTGATTAAGAGACGTTTTATTTCAACTTTTATTTCTTGTTTTTACCTGCTGGCTTTACAAGAGATTGAAAATGATGCTCTGAATTAGCAGCTGTAAAAGAATTACAAACATAACCGACTAACGTCGGGCGAGTTGCTCTAACGACCGTCGAGCGGTTGCCTTTGTCAGAAGCCAGCCAAGGTTTAGCCAGCCAATTAAAACGGCGTGAGGTGAGAGTAATAGATGATGACCTCACGCCACATAACAGCAGCTGAAGTGCGGCATCAAAAGGGTTAAGGAAAGAGAGAGATAGAGAGAGAGAGATAGTGTGTGAGATAAAACGTGAACGAGAAAGAGAAGGAAAGAAACCCCAACCAACAGAGAGAGAGAGAGAGAGAGAGAGAGAGAGAGCTAGGAATATTTTCCATGATGAGATTCGACCCTGCAACTTCTTGCCTTGTTAGTAATTAAATCATAAAGAAAAAAAATTGAAACAAAACTCGAAAAGATACGTTTCCACATTTCGCAGTGAAAAAAATGCTCGAAATCATTTTTTGACTCGGAGTTCTGTCATTTAACCCATCAGCAAGAATTAGAAAGTTTTGTTGGCCAGTAATGATAGCTAAACTCAAAAATAGACAAAAATATTCAAAAATTTGAAAATAACAAATTTTTCCAAAATCTCGCCAAAAATTCGTATTATAAATATCTTCAGAACCATTTCATTGTCTCAAGTGACTATCCAGTACCATATTTCAAGCCTTAAATAGTTTCACTGGCTCATAAAGATCCCAATACATAATTTCAAAATTTTGAAAAAAAACTTAAATTTTATAAAAAAAATTGCTAAGACTCGAGTCATTAAAATATTGTTAACCATTTCATTAACTCTTAAACTATGCAGCAGCTTATTATCAATACTCGGAGGAGGTACTGGGCCCCTGGTGCCGAAAAAAATTTTAAAAAAATCAAAAATATTCAAAAAACTTGGAAATAGCCAATATTTATCCTGAAGAACATTCTATTACATCTAGAGATCCTGCGGTAAAAAAGAAACCATTTCAAAAAAGTTAAAAATTGCAATTTTCAAAAATTGTTGATATAAAAAAATTGCAAAAATCTGTAAAATTTAAAAGTTAAAAACTATTCCATCCCCAAAATAAATTTTTCGATAACTTATTATCGAACCTTTTAGGAGGTTTTCTGACCCCTGAGGCAGAAAAAAACCTGAATAATGTCAATAAATGTCCAAAAAAAGTGAAAAATTGCTACTTTTGTCAAAAAAAAAATGCTAAAATTCGTGATGTAAAAATTTTGAAAAACATTCCATTATATCTATAAACTACACAGTAACATATTATCAAGCGCTAGAGGAGGTACCTTGGCTCTAGAGGCTAGCGCAACCTAAACATAGCTGGCAGATTGCCAGAAAATAGCCGCAATAGATTCGTCAGTCTAAAAAAAACAGTAAAAAAGAGACCAAAAAAATTTCTCTTTTCATTGAAGGCTGAAATGTTATATTTTGATTAAAAATCTGTATAAGTTATTGCTGCCTCTATTAGCTGATCTCAAATAGCCTTCATTTAGAGTGATACACACCCATTTGACCTTATCTCTTTGAATTAAGGTAAATAAAAGTCAATTTCAAAGTGAGGAAGTCATTTTTGAGAGTGAGGTAAGTCAAGTGTGACCAAACATTTAATCACGCGAATGAACAAAAAAACTCGCTCCACTAAGAGCGAAAAATGACGTCACGCATGCAATTCAGTTGAAATTGCATGAGCGAATGAACAAAAAGTGGCTGTGACGTCATATGGTCGTAACAAAAATGATGACGACGAAATAAAAAAAACCAAGAGAAGGCCAATAATAGCGCCCCAGCTATCGCTGTGCGGCTATTAAAAAATGACAAAACTTTAAAAAAAAACTGGAAAAATTGTGAAAATTAGAACAAATTTGCGTGTTTTTTGTTCGGATTACCAAAACATATAGCACTTAAACAGGTCATAAAAAGTACTTAAATCTTGCAAAATATAGCTGGCAGATTGCCAGAAAATAGCCGCAATAGATTCGTAGATCGGCAGTCTCAAAAAAATTTAAAAAGACAGACCAAAAAAATTCGTTTTTTCATTGAAGGCTGATCTGTTATATTTTGATTAAAAATCTATAATTTATTGCTGCCTCTATTAGCTGATCTCAATTAACCTTCATTTAGAGTCGCACACACCCATTTGACATTATCTCTTTGAAATAAAGAAAATAGAAGTCAATTTCAAAGTGAGGAAGTCATTTTTGAGAGTGAGGCAAGTCAAGTGTGACCAAAAATTTAATCACGCGAATGAACAAAAAACTCGCTCCACTAAGAGCGAAAAATGACGTCACGCATGAAATTCAGTTGAAATTGCATGAACGAATGAACAAAAAGTGGCTGTGACGTCATATGGTCGTAACAAAAATCATGACGACGAAATAAAAAAAAACCAAGAGAAGGCCAATAATAGCCCCAGCTATCGCTGTGCGGCTATTAAAAACCTTTATCAACTTTAACCTGCCTCAATATTAGATTGGTCCAACAAAAATTTTTAAAAAAACGACGAAAAAAAAACGAAAGTTGCAACAATTCGCGCTCAAACACTCCTAAAAATTGACCTTTTAACCTTAAACTATGGCCTTCCCGGTATATTCATCACACTAAGCACTTGAAGAGCTCCTGAACGCGGCCAAGGGCCTCTAATGAAACTTAATGCCCGCTGGGCGCTACCTGTTTATCCAGTTTTTCAGTACGAAAAGTCAATAGCGTCAGACGAAAAATCGGTCAAGCGAAAAATTGCATAAAAAGACCAACAGGACTAATATAATTGCTACAAACTTCGTTTGAGAGCAATTAAAAGTAACACTTGTTAACAGACAACGATGATCCTATCAAAAGCAAAAATACGCTTTACGGACCTTCGTGTAGCTTCACAAAATTGGGAATCAAACACCAAAGAAACTTGCAAATTCCTTGAAAACACCAACCATTTGAGGATCCTGAACTTCGTGATGGCAATTTTGGAGGACTCTGTTCCGCCATGGCTTCCGCCAGCATTCCTTCTATGCTGCACGCATTCTCAAACACATCCGTCGATCCGTTACTTCCTCCGCCTCCACCCAATCCGACTCCACTGTTTCCACCGCCACTGTTTTTTCTGTTACTCTGTCCAGGAGTTCCCACAGCTGGGCGACTGTAGAAGACGTTAGGTCCAAAATTCCTCCAGTCGTTTTGGTTGCGATTCTTGTGATTGTGGCGCCTCCTCACTTGGTTAGAAGATGCGGGTAGGCTGCTGAAAGCTTGCGACTCTGTTTTGCTTCTTGTTCGCACTGTTGCTGAAAAAATGCTATGTTCAAAAATTTTAGCGGCTCAAAAATTTTGAAAAAAAATAATGATATAAAAGATGGAGCAAAAGATGGAGTTGACAAAATAAACAAGTTATAGATAGTTAAAGTTTTCGTCCTTTTCCAGTCATAACTTTTTTAAGAAACATTGCAGATTAACGCCATATGAAATGCTCTCAACCGAGGCTGGATTAATGGGATGTAATTTACCACACAAGTACAGAAACTCCACAAATCCAACTTTAGTTAAACAAGAAGTAATTACAGTTTACAGGTTCGAAATTGGGTGACCTGTCCCTTTGGAGCAGGCTTGGAAAAAGAGACAAATCTCAAGTTGTCCCCCCACACTGAAAACTTTAGTAAAAGGCGAAAGTTTTTCACGAGAAATGCGGGGAGACCAGAGGTATAATTTCAAATTGTGCCTCTATTTGGCATATGTTTATAGCTAAGCCAGAAAGCAAGGAAATTATAAAGTTTCTTCCAGAAAGAAGCATGTTAGAAACACCAGTTTCCCCATCTTCACCTTTCAGAAACCGGCAGAGCCGGGACTTTAAAAAATACTCAAAAC
This sequence comes from Convolutriloba macropyga, assembly GCF_964194025.1. Taxonomy (NCBI): domain Eukaryota; kingdom Metazoa; phylum Xenacoelomorpha; order Acoela; family Convolutidae; genus Convolutriloba; species Convolutriloba macropyga. The sequence continues at coordinate 8,363,527 of NC_134482.1, forward strand.
CTTCAGTTAAGTTCTATTTTGTGCTCTGAATAGAATAAATTACAAGAGTTAGCCAGAACATAATACTTGATAGCACTGGACTTGTGTACAGACCAGACCTCTTTTGTCCAATACAACTCAAAACCAATAAAATTCAAATCCATTATAAAATAGATACAGACTCGCGCCAGCTTGTTCTATTTTATTTAACGATAACAAAAGGAAAGCCTCAAATACAATAATATAAACAGAACGCTCGTTGAAGCACTCCCCAGTAATTACGTCAAGTCCTGTAACTCATTTTATTGTATCCCCCCTTCTGGACCCGGATAAATTTCATGCACTCAGCATAACAAATAACTTCATGTGAACGAACTTCCTGATTACGGAGGATTTCTAATTGAGTACTTGATAAATTACCCCTACTCAATTAAAAATTAGTTCACTAATCCTGGAATTCACCGTGTTGAGCTCTGTGTTTCGGAGCCAAACAAATGGCTTAAAACTTACTTTTGGCACCAGCGAGCCTCTAACTTTTCTATAGATCGGTACCTAGTTTTCCTGTCAAAAGACTTCCTACGACCTTTTCCATCACCACCCCCTTATATAGAAAAAAAGCCATTACATAGTAAATCATTGCGATAATATAGCCCATTGGGGGTGCCAATTGTATATGAACACACTAAGGTGAGTAGACAAACGGGCGACAAAGCTCACCATCCTACATTTCTTACCATCACCAACGTCGTCCATTGCATCATGGAAGTCATCTGTTGGCTGGTTGGAGTCACTCTCGAGAGAGTTCAAAGCCTCATCCAAGTTAGCATCCTCGCCCCAGCTGGACATATCGTCAATCGATCCTGTACTCGCCTAAAAGACAGAATATCAGCTGCAAAGGAAAATATGCAGACTGCCGTCGCATTTCGCAGACAATTGAAGCTGTCTTAGTTCGACTACTGATCAAATCAAAAATGTGACAAAACAGTCCACGAAACAGAGTGCTTAAACCGTGTTTGTTTCGACAAAGTGCCACAATAATAATCTTCCTTATTACACAAACTCTGATGCAGTCTGCTCAATTGAGTAGCTTGACCAAGAGAACAACTAATTGTCGCCACCAGAATTCACTTGAACGCAAAAATACCAACATAGCCGACAGATTGCCGTAGAATAAACGCAGTTGACTCCTTGATGCCTATGACGTTTGAAAGAGAGAGAAAAAAGATACAAAATCACAGACCTTTTTCCTGTTAAAGAGTTTTAATTTGATGTTCTAATAATTATTTTAAAACTACTAAAGACAAACCAACAGTGGATTGGGGGGACTGATGTGGGGGCGGTGGGTGATGGTGTGGGATCAATTTCTAAGAACCGCCCTTCACGCCATAATTATGTCTCCAAAACAGATTCTGTGAATCGCATACTTGCTGACTAGTGAGCTGAAGGGCTCTAAGAGAAACTTAAATTCCACTGTGCGCTACCTCTTTAACCCAATTTTGAGGACGACAGTCAAATGGCTCAGATGAAAAATTCGGTCAAGCAAAAAATTGCATAAAAAGACCTACAGGGCAAAAATAACTGCTACAAACTTCGTTTGAGAGCAATACTATTATACTGTCCCGATTTATCATGCCAGACTTGATTTAAAAACTTAAACATAAACCGACAAATGTCGGAAGAATTGCTCTTGATCGACAGAAGAGGCAATTTAATTCATGGTCTTTAGTCTAGATCAATTTTTCTTTATGGGTGCAAAAAAACTTGGCCCACTGGCCTCTCGATCCATGGCCACCCACACTAACCACTGCGCTACAAGTCCCTTAATTTTCTATGCTGCAACCAATTTTATATTAGCAACTTCAGAGCACTAGAGATCACTCAAAAATGGTGAACAAAAGCGTGAAAAAGTCACTTTAGAAGTCAAAGAATGTTCTAGAAGAAAACCGCAAAATTGTCAAGCGAAAAATTTGCATAGAAAAAAGACACAAACGTTTACAATAATTGCTATGAACTTCGTTCAAGAGCAATTAAAAAGGCCTCACGCTAACAATTAAAAGACTGTTCGTTTATGAAACTTTCTTTCAAAAATACCTGAGCTTTCGAAGCAATGTAGAATGAAAATCAAATAATCTCTCCTCTTCGAATTTGTTCGACAAGACTCCTCAATTTTCCTCAATTTAACTAATTGAAACGAAATCTATATTCTTTTACTATCTTAAGCAACAGTTTTAAATCATGGATTTAAAACAAAATCGGAGAAAAGACAGAACAGTAGAAAAAACGAAACCCATAAAGGCGAAAAATTATAAATCCATTTAGAAAAGTTCGATTTGTTCATTAGAAACTGTCGGACCAAACATTCAAGGACCTGATCTCAGTAACCATATCAAAAGCATTGGCAAATAATTATAATAGCGCAAAATAGCCCGTTCTGAAAAGTTAAAACAAAAGTACAAAAAAGCTAGAGGCATAGGGTATAATACCAGCCTTCAAAGGATGTTATCAGTGTATGGGCAAGGAGTAAGCTGTAAATTGAAACATAGCCGGCAGATTGCCGGAAAATAGCCGCCGCTGAGACGCTTAATGCACATCGGGATTGAAACAGAAAAAAAGGAGATAAATTGACGGAATTTTTTTCTGTTTTTTTTTATTCAGTGTCAAAAAATGTTCTAATTTGGCGCACAATTTCAATTAGATTCTAAAACTATACTTCATTCAGCTACTAAATTGAAAGCTAATAAGTTTAATTCCCATGTCAGCTAGCAAACACTAATAACCTTTTATAACCCAATTCTCAATGACTTAATGACCGGGCTTTATCGGTTTATCCCTTTTCTTTTGATTTTGGTCTTTTGACTTTGACAGTATTCACCAGATTGCGTAATTGAATGCGCAAAAGAATTTAAAATCCGTTCAGTTGAAACAGTGAGTGAAGTAAGTCAGAAGTCAAATGTGAAAGTCCTGACTTACGTAAAACGAAAAACGTGATCAAAAGGTAAAGCGAATTTTAAATGAGAGGGCCTAAATAACAGCCGTTGAGAGGCTGACGGTGGCTATTAAAAAATGGACCAATTCGGGCATTTTTCATTGAGTTTTAGTAGCAAACTGCGATCACTCGAGTTCACCTGCTTAAAATTATGGGATTTATTCCGTTTGTGCCCCATCAGTACGTTATGCAACCCCCCGTTATAGAACACGTGTTCTTGCATGGTAAGTCACAGTAAAAATATTGCACATGCTGTTGGATGGCGTAAAAAAACTATGTAATATAGTGGTGGTGTAGGCTGTTTAAGGATCGTTAAAGCATAGAAATATAGGAGCGCTGTTAAGCATTGCGCTCAAGTACGACTTACATTTAATAACATAGCCGGCAGATTGCCGGAAAATAGCCGCGATAGACGCTTGGTGCCTTTCATGAAATGAAACAAATAAAGAGATTAGATAGACAGATCGACCACCAGTCCTTTAATACACCACTAGACTTTTTGGGTTAGCTTTGCAATGTCATTTTTAGGAGACATAAGCTCTATAGAGAGAAAGCCCTAATAGGGCTTTTCAAAATTAGGATATTTTTCCGTTTGTGCCACCTCAGCTTAGTGGTCGCATATTATTTGCACCCCTCAGATGCAAATGCAATATTTTTTACACAATGACTTACTATGTAATGGCACGTACTCTGTAACTTGGGGGCGCATAACGTACCGGGGGCACAAACGGAGAAGATCCCAAAATTAATATTCGAAATCAAGAACTCAATACTCTAATAATCAAGAATTAGGGCATATATGTTTGGCACTACTTAGATGCACACTATTGGCCTTTAACAAGTAAATGCTCATAAAATTTAAAGTTCCGTAGTTGAGTTCAGAGGTCATTTTTTTGAGTGAGGTAAGTCATTGAAAAAGTGAATTCCAAGAAGTCAGAGTAAGACGAAACAAAAATCTGTTAGACGAAGTAAAAAAACATAGCAGGACAAGTCCTGAAATACAATCCAAGTAATTGAATGAAAAACAGACCTAATGAATCTGACCAGCAGATCAATTGAACAATTCCAGCCAACAAGACAAAATCTCAAAAGTTGAGAAACCAAAAGAATCAAACAAACTAACCAAAAAAACGATCATTGCTAAAACCCTTGAAGCTTTTAACATGAAAGCCGTATATGAATCATTTCAAAATACTCATTAACTCACGCAAAAACCTTGAAAGAGACGAATCTGCCTCTAAAAGTAGATAAACTGGACAAATATGACAAATGCAACAAGAAACTGAGAAGAGAAAATATAAAGTAAATTTCCAAAAATAGGGCCATATAAAAAGTCAAAACATTTTTTTGACTCTGGAGTTCTGATTTGTAAACCGTCTACAACATTTAAAAAGTTTCGTTGGCCAGTAAAGATAGTTAAATGGAAAATTTTAAATTGCAAGCTTTATTTAAAAAATTCCCTCCAATTGCAAAATTAAAAAATTGGAAACTATTTTATTGCCCCTAAAAACTATGTAGTAATATACTAGCAAATCCTATAGGAGGTTCCCTGGCCACTGAATCAAAAATTTAAAGAAAAAAATTGCAACTTTATCAAAAAAATGGTAAAAGATATTGAAATGTTGAATACCATTCCATGGCCAAAAAATGTTTTCAGTTAACTGTTAGCAAACCTTAGATGAGGTTTCTTGCCCCCTGGGGCTGGAAAACTTGAATAATGACAATAAATGTCAAGAATATTTAAAAAAAAACAAGTTTGATTTAAAAAAATTGGTAAAATTCATGAAGTTAAAATGTTTAAAGCCACTTTATTACCACTAGAAACTATGCAACAACCTATTATTAAACCCCAGAGGAACTTTTTTGACATCAAAGTCTGAAACAACACAAAAAATGACAAGAATTTTCAAACAATTTGAAAAAATTAGTATAAATTACCGTGTTTATGTTTGGAGTAGCAAAAGATATAGCGCTTAAAGTGGTCGTAAAAAGCAACTACTTCTTGCAAAGGACCTTTGTCAACTAGAATAAACCTCAATTTCAGACTGGTCTAACAAAAAATCCAAAAAATGACGAAAAAGTGCTAAAAATTTCATTATTTTAGGCTCAAAAACTCCCAAAAATGACCATTTAACCTTGAATTACGGCCTTCCCAGTAGCTTCACCACTCTGAGTACTTGAGGGACTACTAAACGTGGGCCTCTAATCAAACTTGATGCCCGCTGAACTTTACCTGTTTATCCCGTTTTGAAAGCTCAAAGTCATGAAAACAGGTGTGAAAACATCTTACAAAAATAAAAAAAAAGACAGCACCAATACAATCCAATTCTTGGATTGTAAAAAAATTAGGACCGCTATAATAGCCGCCTGGAATTGAGGACGCGGCTATTAATAAAAGATAGATAGATAGATAGATAGATAGATAGATAGATAGATAGATAGATAGATAGATGAGAGGTAGAGAATGAAATGCAGAAATGAGGAAAAAATAAAGAACGAAAGGAAGATATAAACATAGACGGCAGATTGCCGGAATAGCTGCGAAAGAATAGACCTACGTGCCATATAATAGAGATAAAAACAGATACAGATCTAAAGTGAACAAAAGAAATCGACGCCGCTCAAAAAAATAAGGTAAAAAACATTCAGCGATACATTAATAAAGCTTGTTAAAATTCATTCCGCAGAAGCCTCTTATTAGGGACCGTTACTGCACAAATGAGTTCCTTTCACCTTAAACAAACTCAAATTAAACTTAACTTTTAAAGTGCAGAAGTCATTTTGAGTGAGGTAAGTCACGTATGATCAAAATCTAATCACGCAAATAACCTAAAAACTTTCGTTAAAGCGAGTGAGAAATGACGTCACGCGCGCAAATGCCGTTAGTGAGAGGAAGAAGTCATTCAGAAAATTTGACTTTTTCAGCATTGCTGTGTGAACACATGTAAAACGAAAAAAGAGTGTCAGACGACGAAACAAAAAACCAAGAGCACCGCAATATAGCTTCGCTCAGCTTACAGCTTCGCACCTATAAAAACTAATGAAAGGAAAGAAATGAAGAACGGAAGAAAAATAAGCATGAATAAGAGTACAAAAACCGCTAAATAGCGTCTGAAACGGCTATATAACAAATAGCTCAATATAGCATACAAAATTCGAATAAATAATTGGGATGGTCAAAAAGGCTCCCAAACGTACAGTTACCTGTTAATATGGAAAAGAAAAGATAGCTGGCAGATTGCCAGAAAATAGCCGCAGTAGCTTCGTAGATCTGCAGTCTCAAAAAACAGCAAAAAAGACAGACCAAAAAAATTCGTCTTTTCATTGAAGGCTGATACGTTACATTTTGATTAAAAATCTGTATAAATTTGTGCTGCCTCTATTAGCTGCTCTCTAATTACCTTCATTTAGAGTGATACACACCCATTTGACCGTATATCTTTGAATTCAAGTAAATAAAAGTCAATTTCAATTTGAGGAAGTCATTTTTGTTAGTGAGGTAAGTCAAGTGTGACCAAAAATTTAATCAAGCAAATGAACAAAAAAAAACTCGCTCCACTAAGAGCGAAAAATGACGTCACGCACGCACTTTGGTTGAAATTGCATGAAAGAATGAACAAAAAACAGATTTGAAGTGGTTGTGACGTCATATGGCGTAACAAAAATCGCGACGACGAAATAAAAAACATACCCGGCAGACTGCCGGAAAATAGCCGCCGTTGATTCCCATAACTCTATTGGGAGTGAAAGAAAAGAAAATAGCAACAAAAATTGATTTTTGTATGAAAACATTTTAAGTGCGATATATTTTGATGTCATTTCGTAATTGAACATACTCCTGTCTCTCAGTGAGAGGCCACAGGGTCTAGTATCAATACCAATAAGCATTATAGAGAGTAACTAAAACTTATGCATTATAGAGAGTAACTAAAACAAAGTTCAAGTACCGGGCATCTAAAAATGGGCTTTATGGGTTTATCCCGTTTCTATTTCTGACTTTGATTTTTTATACTGACTCTCTTAATTTTGAGTTGCTTTGCGGCGCAGCTGCTGCTTAAAAGGACTTTGAGCAGAATGACAGAAGAGTGAAACTAGCCTAGAGAAGTCAAAAAGATTTCACGCAAAATGTCGAAAAAGCGGCAAAATGGGTAAAGCGAAAAGTTCGACGAAGTAAAAAACATAGCAGGACAAGTCCGGACGTACAATTCAAAAAATTTTCATTGACTAAACAGAAAAACTAGACCAAGAATGGACTATGAGTGAATTGAGAAAACCATTTAAAAAAATCAGATCAAAAAATAAGAAAAAAACCGAAAATCAATGTCAAAATGCCGCATGTGAACAAAAAACCACTAGCGAGAAATGAAAATTCAATTCAAACAAAAAACTAGGTCTAGAATGAGCTGTGAATGGATTGGGAAAACCATTTAGAAAAAAATCCGATTCAAAAAATCGAAAAAAAACAGTAAAAATCAGAGTGAAATTGCCGCATGTGAACAAAAAACCACTACCGAAAAACCGAATTTTGGTTCAAACACCATTTTCTCACTCTACTTTAAAATTAGAGCGAAAAAAAGTCACGCCGCAAAACCACTCGCTTTTTCGCTCCATTTCCTGTTTCGGCGTGACCAAAATCACCACTCCAATTTGACTGAATACAAAATCATGAAAATGTGTGAACAGATCTTAAAAAAAAGACAGCGCCCCAATACAATTCAAATTCTTTGAATTGTAAAAAATTAGGAGCGCTATAATAGCCGGCTGAGAAGATGAGGGCGGCTATTAATAATAGATATTTTTGAAAAAGCCGGTAAGCGACAAAAAAAATTTACATCTACCTTTCTGGCTTCCTCTCGGAAGAATACGCCGGACAAAAACATCTTACCTATTTACCCCGTCTCTGCATTGCATTTTGTTCACCAGCTTGATTTGAGCGCTTTCTTACATGCAGTTACAACAGACCGGTAAAAAAATCATCTTAATTAGTTCGTAAACGAGTCACAAAACACGAGTGCCACAATAAAGCTACATTCAACAAACAGATTCGCGTGTCTAAAAATAGCAGCACAATAATACCAAGCGCAATAGCCGACACCGCTGCGCGTCTATTAGGCACCATCTAATGCCGCATATACATAAACATACCCGGCAGATTGCCGGATAATAGCCGCCGTTGATTCCAATAAGCATGATTGGGATTGAAAGAATAGAAGATATCGAAAAAAAAAAGATTTTTGTACAAAAACATTTTTTAAGTCCGATTTATTTTGATGGCATTTCGTCGTTGAACATACTTCTGTTTCTTAGAGAGAGGCTACAGGGGCTACTATCAATACCAATAAGCATAAGAGATGGTAAGACTTATAGGAACGACGTTCAAATAGCGGGCATCTAAAATTGGGCTTTATCGGTTTATCCCGTTTCTATTTCTGACTTCAATTTTTTATTCTGACTCTGTTCATTTTGAATTGCTTTGCTGAGCAACTGATGTTCAAATTCACTTTTAGCAGAATTAAAGGAGAGAGAAACTAGCCTAGAGAAGTCAAAAAGATTTCACGCAAAATGCTGAAAAAGCGGCAAAATGGTAAAGCGAAAAAAAGTTCGACGAAGTAAAAAAAACATAGCAGGACAAGTCCTGACGTACAATTCAAAGAATTTTCATATTGACTAAACAGAAAAACTAGGCCTAGAATGGACTATGAGTGAATTGCGAAAACCATTTTTGAAAAAAAAAACAGATCAAAAAAATAAGAAAAAACAGAAAATCAATGTCAAAATGACGCATGTGAACCAAAAAAACCACTAGCGAGAAATGAAAAATTAAATCAAACAAAAAACTAGGTCTAGAATGAGCTGTGAATGGATTGGGAAAACCATTTAGAAAAAAATCCGATTCAAAAAATCGAAAAAACAGTAAAAATCAGAGTGAAATTGCCGCATGTGAACAAAAAACCACTACCGAGAAACCGAATTTTTGTTCAAACACCGTTTTCTCACTCTACTTTAAAATTAGAGAGAAAAAAATTCACGCCGCAAAACCACTCGCTTTTTCGCTCCATTTCCTGTTTCGGCGTGACCAAAATACCTATTCCAATTTGACTTCAAAAATCATGAAAATGTGTGAACAGATCTTAAAAAAAACATAGCAGGACAAGTCCTGACACAAAATTCGAAGAATTTTCATTGACTAAACAGAAAACTAGACCAATAACGGACTATTAATGGATTTGGAAAACTATTTCGAAAAAAATGCGATCCAAAAAATCCAAAAACTGTAAAAATCAAAGTGAAATTTCCGCATGTGAACAGATCTTAAAAAAAAACATAGCAGGACAAGTCCTGACACACAATTCAAAGAATTTTCATTGACTAAACAGAAAACTAGACCAATAACGGACTATTAATGGAGTTGGAAAACTATTTCGAAAAAAATGCGATCCAAAAAATCGAAAAACTGTAAAAATCAAAGTGAAATTTCCGCATGTGAACAAAACACCACTAGCGAGAAAGCGAAATTTTGTTAAACACCGTTCTCACTCTACTTTAAATTTAGAGCGAAAAAATTTCACGCCGCAAAACCACTCGCTTTTTCGCTCCACATCCTGTTTCGGCGTGACCAAAATCACTGCTCCAATTTGACTTCAAAAATCATAAAAATGTGTGAACAGATCTTGAAAAAAACATAGCCGGAAGAATTCCGTAAGTGACTCGAAGCGTCAAAACTTCACTAACAAAACTGCAATTGCAGCGGAAGCCACTATCTTTTGTATTAAACCATTAACTCACTACCTCTCCAGGTCTGCTCTAAAAATTGGTGAAACTTAAACCACTGTCACAAAGAGAAACAAAATGCAGCAAAATTTTATATCTTGAAAACGTCTGGTAACGTTCAAAAAACCGACACAATTAAAGAGGTCAAAATGGCGATAGACTGAAAAAGCTGACAAGGTTAACAATTGCCCTCAAATAATTCATGATTCTAATCTGAAAATGATCGCGAAAGCAAACGGCATATAATAATCTTAGAAACTAAGTTAAATCTTTTCAAAACAGAAAGCTCAAATTTAAGAATCAGAAAACACCTATAACTACACTTCTAATCACTGCAATTAAGACAAGAAACAACACCCACTTGTTCCTTCTTGTACATATGCTAGACAATATGATTGCATACTAATTCAAAAATAAAATTGATCATAGAAAAGACATAAGCAGAAGAATATTCAAAGGCAGAAAACGTTTAAATTAATACCAAGGCCGGAAGAAAGTTGCAGTAAATAGTCTTAAGTGGAAATTGCGGAAAAGGCTTGCTATGAAACTCTCAGTACTGCCTTACGTTGAATGAAATCAAATACAAACCAAAGAAATGACGAAAATCTAAGAAAAAGCTGAAATCATTCATTTTTAACAACTGAAAAAATCAATATACAGAAAATAAATGTAGGTGCCAAGACAAATATAGAATGATACTAACTAGAATGTGAAGAATATGACTAGAGAAGATAACTAATCATCCGATACAAAAGTACATTCTCCTGAAAAGAAAAAAAAAATAGGAAAAAGCAGAATTCATAAATACGAAAATTTAAAACATTTTGCAAAAAAAAATGGTCAAAAAACTTTTAAGACTGCATTTATGAAAAAGTTATAACTGTTTTTTCAAAACTTAACGCCGAAAAATGATTGAATTTTTATTGAAACGAAATTGAAGTCCCTCAAGTTGTACTAAAAGACTATTTCTAGCAATTAGAACCAAAATACAAACAAAAAAACTGACGAAAAATCGGAAAAAAACTACCAAAATCGGATTAGCATATGTAAATTTTATAAAACAAAATTACATCGACATAGAAAGAGGCATTGAGTATATGAATTATCAAAGGGAAGTTGCCATATTAACTGATTTTTGACAAACAGACGGTTAAAAGATCCAAAAATGAAGAAATTAATAGAAAAAAAAGCCAAGAATTAACTAAAAATCAAAAAATATGTGCCAATTTTCAACTTGAAACGTATTTTCAGGCTCTGCAAAACACTGTGGAATCAATTTCCGAGGTTGACATTTCAATATAGTATCGAATAAACTTTATTTGTATAAGAAACCAAATTGAAAGCAAAAAAATTGGGCCACTTAGTCCAAAAAACGGCTAAGAACGGTTATCTATATGTGCCATTCAGTCAAAAACTACTTTTCAAAGTCAAGAAGTCATTCACTAAACGAAGCGCATGATCAAAAAACTTCTCTCGCTTAGCGAAAATCTGTTTACCAAGACAGCTTTTCTCACTTTTGCTTTTAGGTCAAAATGCCTCGTGAACAAATCTACTTCCTGTAAAAAAAAGACCGAGAGAAAACCAATACTCCTCTTCGAGTCGTAAAAAGACAGCGCCCCAATACAATTCAAATTCTTTGAATTGTAAAAAAAAGACAGCGCCCCAATACAATTCAAATTCTTTGAATTGTAAAAAAAAGACAGCGCCCCAATACAATTGAAATTCTTTGAATTGTAAAAAAAATAGGAGCGCTATAATATCCGGCTGAGAAGATGAGGGCGGCTATTAAAAAATAAACATGTTGCGAATTTCAGTGTTACTTCCCGTCTTCGCTTGCAATTCGAACGCTATAGAAAAATAATTCCAAACATACCCGGCAGATTGCCGGAAAATAGCCGCCGTTGATTCCAATAAGCATGACTGGGATTGAAATAACAGAAGATATTGAAAAAAAAAGATTTTCGTACAAAAACATTTTTTTAAGTCCAATTTATTTTGATGGCATTTCGTAGTTGAACATACTTCTGTTTCTTAGAGAGAGGCTACAGGGGCTACTATCAATAACAATCAGCATTAGAGAGAGGTAACTAAGACTTATAGGACCGACGTTCAAATAGCGGGCATCTAAAATTGGGCTTTATGGGTTTATCCCGTTTCTATTTCTGACTTCAATTTTTTATACTGACTGTTCATTTTGAATTGCTTTGCTGAGCAACTGATGTTCAAAATCACTTTTAGCAGAATGAGAGAAGAGAGAAACTAGCCTAGAGAAGTCAAAAAGATATCACGCAAAATGTTGAAAAGGCGGCAAAATGAGGTAAAGCGAAACATTTTTTTATTCGACGAAGTAAAAAAACATAGCAGGACAAGTCCTGAAATACAATTCAAAGAATTGAATGAAAAACTTAGAAGTACTCTTCCTGACCAGCAGATCACGTGAACAATGCCAGCGAAAACAGAAACAAAATCATCTCCAAAAAAACAGAAAATTAAACAATCAAAAAAATTGAACAAAAATATACTCATTGCTAAAACTCTAGAGCTTTTACCCCTAAGGCAAAATTTGATCTCTTTAATTATACCTATTTCAAAAATATGTTCCAAACTATTTTTTGTTTCTGAAATCGGTCCAGTATTATATCTGCGATAACTGAAAGAAATTCATTGGCCCTTGAACATCGATTAACTCGAAAATGACCGAAAAATTCAAAAAAAAAAAAGAAATCAATTGCAAATTTTAACGAAATGTTACGGAAAATCGTGATATTAAAATCTTCAGAATCGTGTCTGTGTATCTAGAGGCTATTAGACGCCATCCCGTAACCCAATTCCAAGCCTTCAAAAATTCATGGGCTCAAAGACCGATAGGCAATAATTTTTAGAAAAAATTTCAAATTTCAAACAATAGAAATTCATTCAAAAAAATGTAGAAAACCATCAACTTGCCCCCTAGCAACTATCAAACCTTGGATGAGGTCAGCTGGCTACTGAGGTGAGAAAAACTGACTAAAAGACAAATGTTTTGGAAAAAACTTCAAAAAAATTGCAAATTTCATCAAGAAATTTCTAACAGTCGAAAGGTTAAATTGTTGAAAACAAAGCCATTGAAACTAACAACCATGCAGTAACTTTCATCAGACCGTGGAATAGGTTTTTTGGTACTTGAGAATTGACAAATACGAAAAACTGACCAAAACTTTAGAAAACCTTGAAAAAAATTGCAAATTTTATCAAAAATGTGCTAAAATTTGAGACATTAAAACGTTGAAAACCAATTCGTTGTTACTAGAAACCACGCAGTGCCCTATTATCAAACCTCAAAGGAGATTCCTTGGCCCCTGAAGCTGAAAAAACTCAAAAAATGACAAAAATTTTCAAAAAACTTAAAAATTGCAAAAATTAGTATCATTTTGCGTGTTTGTGTTAGTATTACCAAAACATATAGCTCATAAAATAGTCATAAAAAGTAAATTTTTCTCGAAAAAGGCCTTCGTCAACTTTTAAAAACTTCAACTTAAGACTAATCAAACAAAAAAACTAAAAAAATCACAAAATCATAAAAAAAATTGCAGCATTTTGAGCCCAAAAACTCCTAAAAACGACCTTTTAACCTTCAATTAAGGCTATCCCAGCAGCTGTACCACTCTAAGCACTTGAATGACTACTAAAGCGCTCTTTGGGCCTCTAATGAAACTTAATGCCCGCTGGGCTTTACCTGTTTATCCCGTTTTGAAAGATCAAAGTCATTGAAAAATGTGTGAACACATCTTAAAAAAAAAAAAAACACAGCGCCCCAATACAATTCAAATTCTTTGAATTGTAAAAAAAAAAATAGGAGCGCTATAATAGCCGGCTGAGAAGATGAGGGCGGCTATTAAAAATTACGCAAATGAAAAGCTTGTTTGCTTACCCTAATGGTAGATACCGAGATAAAATCAATAATTTCGCTCAACATTTGTTTTGGCAGCTATTAATAGACATGATTACCTGTCTAGATCTGTGATGGGGTCTTCCTGGAATGGAGCTAGGGTTTCCACTGATATTTGTAGTGTTGTTTGTGGTTACGTGATTGGCGGCCATATTGTGAGGTTGAGGTAAGGGTAAATTAGCCACATTCAACATGTTGCGGTACCTTTCGAAGTCACCTGAAATCACCAGTTGCAATTCATTAATTCGATAAGACAGCCACGCAAAAAATTACTCTTTAGAAACTGGGAAACGCCACCGAAATTGATCCTGTGGTTACCCCCAGTAAAAAAAGATCAAATTATGAAAAATCAAAACTAACGCGAGGAATACATCCATAGTGAGATCACCGCCCATTCTTTGTTCACAAAAGATTATCAAACACTAAAAGGTGGGAAGCATTGCTTTCAATTGACGGGCGAAGTGTTGCGCTTATTTTCTGTTTAAGTAGGAAAGCTAGCTTAAGAGAGAAAAACGGGGGAGGGGATTGTAGAATGTGTCCAAAATTGCCCTTCCGACCACGAGTATCTGCGACTTCAAGTGTTCCTTAGCAGAACCGTACACTTAAATCTTAGTAAAACTTAGAGCTGCTCAGCTACTTAATGGCCTGGGGCGTTACAAGTTCATCCCATTTCTTTTGACGAAAATGCAAATCACTCAAGCGAGTAAAAAACATAGAAAACATCCACGCAAAATTTCTTGCATCATTGCAGACAGACAGATTACCAGCGTAGCTGCGAAATAGACGTACATGCTGTAGAAAACTGATAATTCATTTTTATTTATGTCACCGATCTTAAAAGTTCGTAAGTTTTTTAAGTTGCCGAGTCTGATCAATGATCACACCAATGAGCTTAAAACTCACTTCATATCAGTTAAAGACATAACGTCACACACCTAAAAGCAGCAACAGAGTCGCATAAACGTGTAAACCTTTTTTGTAAAATTTGCGCACTGAAAAGATAGAAAATACAGAAAATCGTCAGACGGCGAAATCAAAACCACATAATCCAGGTGAAGTGATGGGTTCAAACACTAAGCAATACCCTTAAAACACCATGAACATGTCTCTTGAACAGGCTCTCTGAAAAGCATTCTTGGATACTGGTAGGCCGTAAGGCCCTAAAAAGCGCTACCTGTTTATCCCGTTTTCGAGGCCGAAATGTCCAAAGGATGCCATCCAAAAATGATCCAGCGCAAACTTGCAGTAAAGACCAAAGGACTAATATAATTGGAACAAATTTTGTTTGAGAGAATTTGAACAGGACAGCAAAAATTTATAAAAAATAACTTTTCAACTATCAAAAGGCAGACAGAAATGAGAAGGAATGGGATTGGAAAACTGGCTCAAAATAAAACAATCTCAAAAATTCGAAAAAACATTAAAAACAAGACAAAACGCCGACGAAAACCTCCAACGAGCAAGCAGACTTTTGTTCACAGACCGTTCTCTCACTTTACTTGAATGTTAGAGCGCAAAAACTAACGACGCAAAAACACCGCCAATTCTTTGTTACAAATGAGTATCAAAAACCTACTACGGTCGGAAGAATTGCTTTCGAACGACGGGCGAAGGATTGGGTTTAATTTCTGTTTAAGTAGGAAAGCTAGCTTGAGAGACGAAAAAACGGTGGAGGCGATTGTAGAACGTGGTGTCCAAAGTTGCCCTTCCAAACACGAATATCTGCGACTTCAAGCGTTCTGTAGAAAACTGAAAAAAAAAATATTTTTTTTATGTCACCGATCTAAAAGTTCGTATGTTATATAAGTGGCCAGGCTTTATTATTAGCTGCCTTCATTGAATTAAAGTAAAGAAAAGTCGATTTGAGAGTGAGGAATTCATTTTTGAGAGTGAGGTAAGTCACGTGTGACCAAAAAATTAATCACGCAAATGAACAAAAAATCTCTCCACTAAGAATGAAAAATGACGTCACGCACGCAAATCAGTAAAAAATCTGTCAAGCGAAGAATTGCAAAAAAAAACATAACCGACGAACGTCAGAGCGAATTGCTCTGAAACGACCGGCGTACGGTTCACCGAAGGGAGGGAAGTCAACCTCTAAAAGCCGACCTTCACACCATAACTGTCTCCGAAACAGTTTCTGTGAATCGCATATTTTGGACTAGTGAGCTGAAAAAATCTAAGAGAACTCAATGCCCACTGGGCGCTACCTATTTATTCTAATTTTGAGGACAGAAAGTTAAATTGGTCAGAAAAACAATCGGTCAAGCGAAAAATCACATTAAATAAAAACCAACAGGAATAATATAAATGCTACAAACTTTGTTTGAGAGCAATTAATCTCGCAAGTAAACAAAAAATTCTCCCCGTAGGAGTGCAAAAATACGTCACGCCGGCAATTAAGTTGAAATCGCATAAAAAATAATAAAACGCAGGTTGGTCGCCACAAACATCGTAAAAATAATCTTGACAAAATAGAAAACCAAGAGGAGGCCAATAATGGCGACAGCTATCGCATTGCGCTTCTTAAAAATGTGAGAAGAGATCTTTAAAGATAGCCGGCAGATTACCGAAATAGCTGTTATATTAACTTGCGCGCCGTAATAAATGCGATAGAAACAGATACAGATATAAGTTGAAAATGTTATCAACGCCGCTCAAAAAGCTATGTCAAAAATATTGAGGGATAAATAAAAAGCTTGTAAAAATTCGATCCGTAGAAGCCTTATTATTAGGTACCTTTATTACAAATATGAGTTTCTTCGACTTTAAACAAATTCCAATTAAGTAATAAAGTTATAAGTTAACTTTATTGATTAAGTAATAAATTTAAGTTAAAAAGTGGAAAAGTCATTTTATTGAGTGTGGTAAGTCACATAAGATCAAAATCTCATCAAACAAATGACCAAACTTTGCTTGTGAGTTAAAAATGATGTCACGCGAACAAATTCCGTTAGTAGAAAAACTCATTAAGAAAATTTGACATTGTCAGGTTTGCTGTGTGAACAAACGTAAAACTAAAAATCAGACGAAGACAAAGCAGGACAAGTTTTGACACAATTCACAGAACTTTCATTGAATAAACAGAAAACTAGACCTAGAATGGACCATGAACGGCTCAGGAAAACCACTTAGGAAAAAAAATATGGATAAAAATTGAAAAAAAACCAGTTAAAAACAATGTAATAATTCCGCGTGTGAACAAAAACACTAGGGAAAACGAATTTTTGTTGAAACACCGTTTTCTAACTCAACTTTAAAACTAAAGCAAAAAAAATTCACGCCACAAAACCACTCGCTTCTTCACTCCGCATCCTGTTGCGGCGTGAGCAAAATCATCACTTCAACTTGACTTCAAAAATTGTGAAAATCTGAACAGATCTTACAAAAGACAGCGCGCGCCCCAATGCGCAAATTCTTTGAATTTTAAAACATGGCCGGAAGAGTTTTCGAATGGTGAAAGAAATACGATTAAATTTTACTCAACTAGTTCCTACTAAAAGCAAAACCAATAAAAAGTGAAATAGCCCATAAAACCAACTGAACCAAAAAATTACACTACTACCATATAAAACAAGTCAAATCATTAGTACGGAATTGAAACCATCAAAGTACGCGAGCAGCAAAAATCAAGCCATGTTAGGCACCCAAAACTTTATTTACGAAGAAAAACGAAGACTGCAAGAAATAGCTAAAAAAAACGATACAAAATTGATAATTTCCGTAAGATCTCAAATCTAAACAAATTTACAATATAAAACAGTAATCAATGGCTAACTAAATAAACTTTCTCGCTTTAACTATTAACAATAGTTGTCGCTTTAAATCACAATGAACGCAATAAAACTAGACAAGGACAAAAAAAATCAAATCGAAATTAATCATTAAAAAGACTAAAGAGACAAAACAATAATCAAACGCAAAAAGTCGAATGTTACCAAAACAGCCTAAAGAATATTCGCAGCAAGAGTGCCGATCGTAATCTTTAAGCATGAAGCAAGCAAAACCTCAGTGCCATATCATATGGAAGAAAATCAATTGCGAACAAAAAAACTTTAAAAAGTCAAAGGAAAGGACAAAAAAGTTTAGTTCAAATCGATAATTTTCAATTTATTAAAGGCAGAGCGAATAAAACTATAGGTCTTAGGAGAATGTTAGCAAGAAACAGGACAGAATGCGGAGAAATATAATGTGAGAACTCTAATTAAAAATCATAATAAAATACTGCTAAAAAACATGCATTTTTTCCTATTAGGCAATCGTGATTCAAGAACATTACATATCCATCTTCCTGTCTCAGTATGAATTGAAAACAGCTCAATTCCGAAACAATAAAACAATAAAAAAAAGATGTTCAAAATATGGTAAAAATTTTCACTGAATTTTAAAGAGTTATTGCCAAAAACAATTCAATTAGCAACAAAACGAAACCAAAAACACCGATTATGCACCAAAAGACTTTTTAGTTTAAACAAGCCCAAAGTACAAATAAAAGAATCAGAAAACTTTAACAAAAACCGCCAAAAACGGATTAGAATGCGAAGAATTTTATAAAACAAACACACAAACACATATGACAAAAAACTTTTCAAGTTGAATGTTTAGAAATTGACAAAAAACTGTGCTTGAAGCGTTTTACACCGGAACGCGAACCCTTTTCCCATACTATAAAGTTGCATTATATCTCAGTTAAAAAAACTATGAATTTTGAGTAATTTTTTTTCGAACACTTACCATTTATTTGTTAAGTAAGGTGCATTATTTACAAAATTGATTGTGGTAACAACGTCAAGTCATGGACATTGGAGAGTCTTCAAGTAATTTTGCAAACGACACATCAGGTATGAGTGGTGATACAAATCTGTCAAAAAAATCTTTTGATGAATTATCAAAAATTGTTGGTCTGGTCGAAACTAATAAGAATCAGGAATTAAAAATTCAAGAGTTGGAAAAAAGCAGCAAGAGATGAACGATCGCTTGAGAGCACAAGAAAGTTATACTAGCAAACACTGTGTGATCATTTGTAATCCACCATTCGATTGAAAAGATCAACGGAATGTGCTTAAATATACTTTAATTTTTTTTGATAAATATCTTGAAATCAAACTGCGGGAGGACCGAAGAAAAGCCTGCCATATTCTTCCTGGCACGGGGTCACATGTTTGCCCTGACTCAGTAATATGCAAGTTCGTGTATTTTGACGAAAAAGATCGAGTATTTGGGGCCAAAAGAAAATTGAAAAAGTTGATGAACCCACTGAACAATTTGAACATGTATATCAACGAGAGGCTACCAAAGCATGAAGCGCAAATCAACCGTGAAGCTAAAAAGATGGGCATGATTACATCCACTAAAAACTGTGCAGTATCCGTAATGGTCCGGAATTCTCAAAACGAAACTTCGTTCCAACCCGTTAACTATGTCAACGACCTCAATAAAGTCAAAAATGCCGTGTTGAGAGACCCGGCCAGAGAAAAACCAAAGTTTGGCACTAATTACTATCGAACGGTAACATCAAACGAACAAGAAAAATATTCTCCTGAAATGAAAAAGCAGAGGAAATACTAAACTGGAAAAAATCCTGCCACATTTCTAAAATTCAATAATTTTTGTTTATAATAATTTGAAAATTTGAAGCTGTAACTTTGATTTCTATCCAGTACCAGTACTTCACTTTATTGTAGAAAAGTGGCTCATGCAAAATTTAAATGTGACATTTAGTGCCTTCCACTAGCAACTAGCTGCAATAAACGCAGCCTGCCTCTTTTCGGCTAGGGTTTTTTTTCACTTTTTTCTCTTTTTTTTTTAATTGAGGTTCTTTTCATTAAACTTTAAAATGTTCCGCCTTAGTGCTCGCGATATCCGCAGCCTAAAGCAGGACATAATTTTTTAACAGTGCTGAATAGAACATCAGGAGGAACAAAAGTCTTGCGATATACGCAGATTAGTTGTTTACAGCTCGAGATTCATTTCCAGTCGTTTGGAATTTGTGATATTCGCAAATAACGAATGACAACTGATAATGAATCCTCGAGAAAACCAGAAAAGTTTATCAAATACCGACTGGAAACATGTTTTTTGTGATATTAGCCGAAAACGTGTCAACCAGTCGGTGTTCTTTCGTTTTGATTTGATAACCGTGTAAAAAAAAGAATGCAGAGGGAGTTTTTACAATAAACGAGTGGTAAAAGTGTTCTAATTCAGTTAAGAGCTTGCAATAATTTAAACGATGAAAAAAATATTCTGTTGCAGAACATCAGATCAATCTATAAAAATTTAAATCATTTCGAGGTTTTTTTGGCGCAACAAGAAACACAGCCATTGGCTATATGCCTAACCGAAACGTGGCTAAAAGATGACAGCAACATCAAATGTTTATCGCTTAGTAGTTACCAGCTGCTTGATACAAGCAACCGCCAATTAGGAAAAGGAGGAGTTGCAATATTTGTGAGGGAAGGCGTGGTGAAAACGGTTCTACAGAAATTTTCAAGTAGGAACTGTCAATTGCTAACAATCCAAATTGAACGCAAAAATTATGAAAACGATCTCGTTTTAACTGTTATATACCTCAAACCTAATACAAGTTTGCCGGAGTTGTCAAAAACTTTCCAGGAATATTTTGAAAGAATAACACTCAAGCCAAAACAGATGCATCTATGTGTGAAGATTTAAATATTGATCACTCAAAAACAAATGCAAAATTTTTGACTTTAGAAAATGTTCTCGGAGGGTATGATCTCAACAATATGTCTCTGACAGGATTCACCAGGGAGACCATTAATTCTCAAACAAGAATTGATATAGTATATTGCTCACAGGAAGTGAAAGTTGAAGTTCTAAAATCTACAATAACCGATCACTACACTGTTAAAACTGAACTAGACGAGGAAATGAAAGAATCGGGTTTAAGAATGCAACAGTACTACAGACATTGGGCTATTCTAGAAAACAATTCTGTTTTAGAAAAGCCAGTGTTCAAACTGAAACACAAATTACAAGGTTTTTCAAGATAATTTTTGTCTCTTGGAGTGCGACTCATCATTTGAAAAATTTCCACAAACTATTGTTGATGAAATAAAACATTATGTGCCAGAGAAGAAATCAAAGGCTCTCAGACATAAGTCATGGATTGATAACTCAATTAAAAACCTTGCAGCAAAAAAGCAAAAATTTTATCAAAGATACATGCAACAGAAAACAAATGATAATAAAAAGAGATTTAATAAAATTAGCAATTTGTTACAGAAAAGAGTGCTCGAAAAAAGGAGAAACTTTTGTCAAACGTGTTTAGTCAGGAACGCCAAGTGTACTACCAAAACATTCTTCAATGCTGTCAAAAGTTTAGGAGGAGACTCACAAAAAAACAACAAGCTACTTTAACGCAGGAAGAGACTGAAAATTTCAACAAATTTTTTACCACCATCGGAAAAACGTTAGCTGATAAACTGGTTCCAAAAGGAGAAAACAACACAAAAAACAGAATTGTCAATAGCATATTTCTACACAAAATCAGCGCAAAAGAGCTATCCCTGGCAATCAGAAACCTGAAAAATAAATACAGCTCAGATTTTGATGGACTCAACAATTTTATACTCAAGAAAATACAGTTTGCTATTGTCCCGACTCTTATCTATTTGGTCAACAAATGTTTTGAAAACAGCGTTTTCCCGAACTGCTTAAAGAAAGCCGTACTTATTCCACTGTATAAAAAAGGAGATCCTAAAGTTGCTGAAAATTACAGACCAATCAGTTTGCTGCCAACAATAGGAAAACTGATTGAGAAATTGGTTCAGAAAAGAACGCTAAATTTTTTGAAAAATTCAAACTTCTAAACAAATATCAATTTGGGTTTAGGCCAAAAAAGTGCACTGTTGAAGCCTTGATATCTTTTATCGAGAGCGTCAGGCAAGAGTGGGAGGATGGTATTACAGAAACTAAAGCTGTGTTCATCGATCTCAAAAAAGCAATTGATACAGTTAAACATAGTATTCTTTTGGACAAACTAAACAACTTGGAATTGAGGGGTCACATGCAAAGTTTTTTGAAATCTTATCTGAGCAAAAGGCAGCAATGTGTAAATACAGGAGATGTGTACTCCAATTTTGCGGAAGTCGATTATGGGGTACCACAAGGGTCAGTACTTGGACCACTTCTTTTTCTTGTGTATATCAACGACATAGATGATTACTGAAGTCAGAACTGTTTGACCTTATACGCTGACGACACTGTTGTTAAACAAAAAGGGGAATCAACAACTGAAATTTTCAGCCAATCTTTGAACCTGGTTAGTGATTACCTCATGAAAAACAAACTGACTATGAACTACGAAAAAACTTGTTTTATTAGCACGAAAGCCAGACGGAAAAATTCAAAGCAACAAATAAAGATGAAAGAAATAAACCTAACACAGAGATCGTCACTGAAAAACTTAGGTATAGAATTGGATGACAATCTGAATTTCGGCGAACATATTAAAAACCTTTGCTCGAAACTGAACAAATTCTCAGGACTTTTTTACCGGCTCAGATCGATTTTAACTGTTAAAGAAATGGTATTAACATACAAAGTTTATGTCCAGCCTGTTGTGAGCTATGGCGTACTAGACTACAGAACAAGTAACAAAACATTAATTTTGCCACTTGAGTCGAAAATAAAACGAATTACACGAATTATTATTAATAAACCTAAATCAACCTCCACTGGCCTGGAACGCGAATCAAATCACATTTATTCAATTAGAGTCATGCACCTTTTTGAACTGTTGAAAAATTAGCTGAAATTTTAAGAGCAGAATGCCATATTGATTGTCTCAAAAACGTAATTACTAGAAAAGAAATTGAAACACTGCAAGCAAAAAGAGTCCAATCAAAGCAACTCAAAACTGCAAACGAAAGCAGCGGCCTAAGTCCTAAAAGATTAGGAGTAAGAATACGAAAATTGCTTAACTTCATTTTAAAATTTTATCCTAATTTTGTTTTAGAAGTGCAACATCTGAGTGCAAGAGAACTTAAGCAATTGTCATCTAGTTTCAGGGACAATTTTTTCGTAAACAACTTAGAAGTGTTTGCTTTGTTTTATTAACAAAAACTCCATAGATCTCATAAAATTCAAAATAAGGTTTTGAGGTTTCCCCCTATTTTCTCTTAACATGATACGCCACGCATTCACAACTTGCTCATAGTAAAGGTACTGGTCATCGCTAGACTAGGAACTTCTGGACCTATTGATGACCTGTCGAGTAGATTTGCTATTTTGGTACATAATTTATACCATATGTTTTGCAAACAAGTGTACATCCTACTCGAAAACAATTTATTATTATTATTACTCCAAACAAAAAAATGAGAAATATGGGCCAATTTTGCAGTTGAAACGAGTTATTAAGCTCACAGAAACATTGTGGTATCGATTTTTGATGGTTGCACAATCAAGCGGCATCGATCAAAATTTACTTCCAAATAAACCAAGTTACAATAAAATTGGGCCAAATGAACGAAAACACGGCTTGAAACTGTCATCTATATGCGGTAATCTCTCAAACTCTTTTCAAGGTCCAAAAGTCATTCACTGAACGCAACGCATGAACAAAAACTTCTCTCGCTCAGAAAACGTTACTTCACACGGCAACTTTTCCCACTTTCACTATTAGGTCAAAACGCCACCTGAACAAATAGTACTTGCGGTAAAAAACTTAAGAAAACCAATACTCATCTTCGAGTCGTAAAAAACCAAGAGAAGGCCAATAATAGCACAAACGGTTGCTTTGTGGCTCTTAAAGAGATCTTTTAAAAAAGAAAGCCCCGATTGCAATTATATTCTTTAAATGGGAAACAGCGAAGAGCAACACAATATAGCTTTGCTCAGCTCACAGCTTCAAAGCTATGATAAGAAAGAAACATTTTCACGAGAATTGCTTCAAACTTCGTTCGAGAGTAATCGGGGAAGGAAACACTTCCGTTCAACTATTGAACTCAACATCTTCATACAACACAGGTATCCAGAACAACTCACAACAGATGATTACAGACAGAAATGAATCGTACCTGATCCGACTTCAATGTAGAATGGGTAGGAGCTGCCTGCACTTCCTACACTACTTATTGAGTCTCCACTGTCACTCTTTGCACGATCTCCTCTGTTCAGCTTGTTACTTCCAACCGCCGAGCCTGAAAAACAACTTAGTCAAAAAATCAACGAACGAAAAGATAAGACATAAGCTGCAGATTCCCATTTAATTTTGACAAATAGGAACTGTTTCCTCTACCCCTTAATTTTGACTATGTAACTGATATTTAATACCCTTATAATGGTAATGTGTAATCCCTCCTCTTATTAGGCTATACAAACTATGATTACTGCAGAAATCTACTTTCAACTACTACAACTTCTATAATCACAACAACTTCAACTCAGCCAGCTCACAAATTGTAATGGAAAATGTTCACGGGAAAAAGGATACAGTTACCAATATTGTTCCGAAGTAATAGAAAATCAATATTAACCTCCGCAGTTGCAATACCACTAAACATAACAGACTAACGTCGGGCGAATTGCTCTCAAACGACTGGCGAGCGGTTGGCTTTGGTAAAACCCAGCTTGGGAAAGATGCTAGCATGGGGGTGAGGGGGAAGGCGGAGTTGGGAAGCCCAGACGAGATAAGGTCCAAACCACCGGGTGGAGGAGGATGACGTGGACTGGGGGCGTGCTGGGGGGATGAGAGTGGGAGGGGGGGTCCTAGGGGATCATAGTTTTAACACCATGAAATTGTCTCCTCAAAACAGTTTTGGTGAATCGCTTCTTAGTGACTAGTATAAGGCGTAAGGCTCTAAGAGCCCTTAATTCCCTCCCTGCGTTACCTGTTTATCCCGTTTTTGACAAAATGTCAAATGGTTAAGACCAAAATTCGGTCAAGCAAAAATTCGCCCAAAAAGACCACAGTACTAATATGGTAGAAAGGCAGAAAAGCATTTACCTATTCAAGTTGAATAGGTAAATGCTTTTCTGCCTTTCATTTCATAGGTTACATCATTGTTCCCAAACAAACCGGTACTGGAGACGTTCACAATTCAACATCACGCGGTCGCTTCATCAACAATCACATGCAACAACCTCTAATGTTTCGAGCAGGATTCCAAAGCTGAGGCCACCAATGCACAAATTGAAAGGGAGAAGATCTTATAGTTCATAACTATTGCTATCTTAGAATCAGTGTAGACTGAGCAGACACCAATAGTTTTTAGGTACCAATAGTCTTAATAACAAAAGCACTAGGCAACAAACATCTAAGTTACTCTGTCACCTATGGGCACTGGTTTTGACTTGGCCTGCACCCCCAACATGGCTACACCAGCAGTTCCACCCGCTGCTGCAGGAGACCCTTGCAAGCCATCAGGAGGGGATGCCCCACAGGATGAGGAGTTGGGTGTGGTGGGAGAGACAGTGGTGGTCCTCAGGTGAGCTATGTTCTGACGACTCTTCACCAGTGGGGAGACGAAGCCATTCAACCTAAATATTATCAAAACCCTCTTGATCAGATGTAACATTCTGAATACCTAATATATTATGTTCCGACCCCACACATGAAATCTTTTGTCAGCCGAACGCGCAAACTATGTAGAAAGAAAAGCCCAAACGCGCAAACTATGTAGAAAGTGTTAAAATATACGCCCACTAAAAAGAGGTGGAGGTTAGATATATTCTCCAATTTTATTAAAAGTAGTCTCCGGAAAGAAAGTTTGAGACATTTGAGACTACATTTCATTACTACAATCTGATTTCAGAAAAGCTTACCAAAACGTTCCACGCAATAATCTCTCCCTTTGCAGAAAAAGTACGGAATTAATGTGGGAAAAAGGTACACCTAATTGGACGTTCGCTTTAGAGACTGAAACAACTGGATGTTGTCAACGGTAAATCCTTCATGTAGAGCCAGGTTAGAAGCAGAGTTGCAGGGGAAAACTCCTTGAGCCACTGCTCTTCATAACTAATATGGTCCCGCGACATTATTAACAGTTATTTGAAAGTTTACATAAAATAACGGATACTGAAATCCACTCAGTAATTTGAAACTACAGCGAGGCGAATGAGCTGCAACCAGCATTATATCGAATGAGGAAATGACATCAACGAAAGATGCCGAAGGTTCTTCAACAGAGAATTAATAAAAATTGAACATCATTGTCTGCTGTTTGGCCTATTTTTGCACACAGTACTCAATACATGCCTAAGGACATCTAGTTCGAATTTGTCAATGGACTGGAACGGTGGCACAGCTGGTGTGAGAGAGATGGAGCTCAGACAGTCCTTCTCTGAATCCACTTCCGCCCCCTCTCGTTGGACACAGGAGCTGGTGGACATTTCATGGTTATTCACCAACGAGTGGGTTAAGTCTAGGTTCGCTGGCTGGTTACTGAAACAGAGGAAACCTGTTCAATTTTAACGGCAGCATCTATAGTAAACAACTGCTAAAATATTGTCGTACCTGAAATAATAATAATAATCTGAACTAATAATCCTACTTGAAAATAAAAATATTGCTACTATCGCACCTGAAATAAAAATTCAAAGAACCGCATGTTTGACAATATCTATCGCACTAGCAAACAGTTGAGCTGTGATAGGCCTTTGATTGTGAATTCTCAGCTAAACCAAAATTTTAATATTGATAAGGCCACAAAGCGTCAGCCTTTGCTTTGCAGCCATTTCCTTACACTCGAACTGCCTTGTCACAAAGTAGATCTAATTAACGTTTGACTCTCATTAATATAACATAACTAATGTTATGGGGTCTAAGCAGTCACAGCTACTGTGAAAATGGATCAATACTGGTTTCGAACTATCATACATTACTTGCAAGCCTAGCTAGTATGCTACCCATTTACACCAACTGTTCTTAAGCTCTCGAATTTGTGCATCTCTTATAACCCATTCTCTCTTGTCTCAAAAGGCTTCAATTCCCCAGCCAAGAATACGTCAAAAAATTAGAGCTTTTTGACAAGCTTATCTTAGCCACAATTTGCATTAGGCTGCTCTCTCTCAACCTTCTAACATCCAATTAAAACTCTGCCTTCTTTCAAAAGGATTATTAAGCTCTGCTTGCCAGTATCCAGAGCTACATATAAAACATTGTGAACGTGAACCTTTCATCATAACATAGCCGGCAAATTGCCAGAAAATAGCCGCCGTTGACCAGCTCGACGCATTGCTGGACACCGAAAAACAAAAGAAATGGAAGGAATTCGGTTAGGCGCTAATATTATACTTAATTCAGCTTCTAAATTGAAGGCTATTAAGCAAAACTAGCAATCCCGCAAAACCACAATAAAATCGTTTACACGAATAGAAGGTTTAAAATAAGTGAAGGTTTATGTTTCGCGCCGACTCGGCCTCGAACCAATGTCCCTCGTTTAACAGCCATAGGACTCAACAATTAAGCTATCTATGCGTATTACACTTGCCTTTTGCTCTTTCTACAGAAATTTTCTGGACAAAGGCGCTTGTGACTTGCTTGTTATTGCTAAACGGCATGCTTAATGAGAGCAAAAAATGTGCAATTTAGGAGCTCAAGAACAATGGTAGAGCGCGTATCAAGACGCATTTATTAAGCCAGGTTGCGAGATTAAGGACCCCTAGAACAGAATACGCTAGGAGCGCTGTTGACCATTGTGCTCAATTGCGACTGATATTTACTAACAAGAGGTAGAATAGACAAAACTACTGAAACTGCTCAAAACTTAGTTTCATAGCAATTTTATGGATAATGGTAACAGTACTAGTATTAGTTCCGGCTTCTCCAATGCATGGGTTGGAGCACCCTTATTGATCGCTAAAAATGAGAGAGCTTCGAAATTGTGTTGCAGTTTTTGCACAGGCAGCAAACTCTCCAAGTGCACATTTTAATTTCGTTGAAACTTCTAGAAAAGAATTTCCAATAAATGTCGCTGATCCGATATTTTATAATTTTGTTGTCTGTATGGTCTGTGTGTTTGTTGACAATATTGAGATAGGCAGTTCTCGACAAGTTTTCGACGCTTTTGAATTATCGTTTTGTCGTAAGTTTGATTTCACGTTTCGAGTCCCGTCTCGTACGATTAATATTGTTGAAATGTATATATTTTGCTATGAAAATCTTGCATTTATTGTTTATGAGATCACATACTAGTAATAAGCTATGAATTAATAGAAAAATACTTCAAACTTCAGATTAGCAGTCCTTCATCTTACGAACTGCGCTATATCCACTACAAACCACCGGGTCTCAATCGCTTTTATCTTCTCAATAAACATATTTCAGATTGAGAGCATATGAGATTACGCAAAAGTCAAAAACTAAAGCGTGAAAAACTTACTTCAAGGCCAAGAGTGTTCTAGATTAGCGCAGAATCTTATAAGCTATTTTTTTGCACAAACACACATTCACAATAAATACTTCAAACTCCGTTCGGGAGCAACTAAAAAACACGTAGCATCCAGATCAGTAAATCCTCCCTCTGTGCGAGCATACTTTCAAGCCCTCATAGCCTTGTGGTAACTGTACCTGACAAACAGTCTTTCGTCCCAGTTTCGGTTCCACCCATCTACTCCGGGCCTTTTAGTTCACTGACCTCTCACCATATGTTAGCTTAACCATGCTGCTCAATGCAGCACTTAAACAAGCGCTCCGAGGGGCCCTTAAAAAGGCAAAAATTTTGTCCCATTTTAGTACTCAAGCGTTTAATATATAGGATTACCATTTTACCCCAAACACACACTGGAACATAAACCGACTCGCGTCGCAAGAATTGCTATTGAACAACACGCGACATGATTGGAAATTTTCAGGTCTACAAAAAGGAAGGCCCACACGGGTTCGATCCCTCGACCCACTGAATAGCAGTCCTCTATCTCAGCAACTGCGCTATAACCACTACAAAAAACCCTTTCTCACAATCTCTTTTATTTTATCAATGAACATATTTAAGATTAGGAGCATTTGAGATCACGTCAAAATCAAGATGTAGAGTGTGAAAAACTTAGTTGAAAGCAAAGACTCTTCTAGAATAGCGCAGAATCTTCATAGCTAAAACTTTGCAAAAAAACACGCTAACAATAAGAACTTCAAACTTAGTTCGGGAGCAATTAAGAAACACGTAGTACCCAGGACAGTAAATCCTACCCTTGGGTAAGCAAACGTTCAAGATATCATAGCCTCGTGGTGACTGCACCTGACTAGCAGTCTTTGCCCAGGTTCGGTCCCCATACATCTTCATTGAGCCTTTTAGGTTATTGACAACTATCGATATGTTTGCTTAACCATTCTGCTCAATGCGGCTCTCAAACATGCGCTTCGAGAGGCCACTTAAAAACGCAAAAATTTTGTCCCATCTTAGAGCTCAAGCGTTTAATATATGGGATTGCCAGTTCCCCCAAACACTCACATGAGCATAAACCGACTCGCGTCGCAAGAATAGCTCTCGAACAACAGGCCGCATAGTGCTGATTAGAAATTTTCAGGTCTACAAAAAGGAACGTACCCCACACGAGTTCGATCCCTCGACCCTCTGAATAGAAGTCCTCCATCTCAGCAACTGCTATAACCACTACAAACAACCCTTTCTCACAATCGCTTTTAATTTATCAAAAAACATATTTCAGATTGAGAACATTTTAGACCACGTAAAAATCAAGATGTAAAGCGTGAAAAACAAAGTTGAAAGCTAAGAATGTTCTAGAATAGCGCAGAATCCTTAATGCTGAAACTTTGTAGAAAAACACGTTTACAATAATTACTTCGAACTTCGTTCGGGAGCAATTAAACGAACGCAGTACCCAGGACAGTAAATCATTCCTCTGGGCGAGCATACTTTCAAACCCTCTTAGCCTCGTGGTAACTGCACCTGACCAACAGTCCTTTGTCCCAGGTTCGCTTCTCATACATCTTCACTGAGCCCTTCCGATCATTGAACACTATCGACATGTTCACTTATCCATGGCGCTCAATGCGGCTCTCAATTATGCGCTTCGAAAGGCCCCTTAAACATGCAAAAATATTGTCCCATTTTAGAGCGCACGCGTTGAACATATAGGATTACCATTTTCCCCAAATACACACAGGAACATAAACCTGCTCACGTTGCAAGAACTGCTCTCGAACAACAGACGGAATGCTGTTGATAAGAAATTTGCATGTCAACAAGCGGTTCGAACCCTCCACCCTCAGATTAGAAGAGCTCCATCTTACCAGCAGCTCTGTAACCACTAGATACCACCGCTTCCCACAATCGCTTTGATCGTATCAAAAAACATTTTCCAGATTGAAAACATTTGAGACTACGTAAAAATCAAGAAGAAAAGCGTGGAAAACTAAGTTGAAAGCTAAGAGCGTTCTAGAATAGCGCAGAATCCATAAAGCTAAAACTTTGTAGAAAAACACACGTTTACAATAATTACTTCAACTTCGTTCGGGAGCAATTAAACAAACGCAGTACCCAGGACAGTAAATCTTTCCTCTGGGCGAGCATACTATCAAGCCCTCTTAGCCTCGTGGTAACTGCACCTGACTAACAGTCTCTTGTCCCAGGTTCGGTCCTCATACATCTTCATTGAGTCTTTTAGATCATTGACCACTGTCGATATGCTCGCTTAACCATTCTGCTCAATGCGGCTCTCAAACATGCGCTTCGAGAGGCCACTTAAAAACGCAAACTTTGTCACATTTTAGAGCTCAAGCGTTTAATATATAGGATTGCCATTTTTCCCCAAACAGACACAGGAATATAAACCGGTTCACGTTGCAAGAACTGCTCTCGAACAGACGGAATGGTGTTGATTAGAAATTTTCACGTCAACAAGAGGGAAGAAACCCGACAAGGGTTCGAACCTTCGACCGTCAGATTAGAAGAGCTCAATCTTACCAGCAGCTCTGTAACCACTAGAGACCACCGCTTCCCACAATGGCTTTGATCGTATCAATAAAAATTTTCCAGATTGAAAACATTTGAGACTACGTAAAAATCAAGAAGTAAAGCGTGGAAAACTAAGTTGAAAGCTAAGAGCGTTCTAGAATAGCGCAGAATCCATAAAGCTAAAACTTTGTAGAAAAACACACGTTTACAATAATTACTTCAACTTCGTTCGGGAGCAATTAAACAAACGTAGTACCCAGGACAGTAAATCTTTCCTCTGGGCGATCATACTTTCAAGCCCTCTTAGCCTCGTGGTAACTGCAACTGACTAACAGTCTTGTCCCAGGTTCGGTCCTCATACATCTTCATTGAGCCTTTTAGATCATTGACCACTGTCGATATGCTCGCTTAACCAATCTGCTCAATGCGGCTCTCAAACATGCGCTTCGAGAGGCCACTTAAAAACGCAAAAACTTTGTCCATTTTAGAGCTCAAGCGTTTAATATATAGGATTGCCAGTTCCCCCAAACACACACATGAGCATAAACCGACTCGCGTCACAAGTATTGCTCTCGAAGAACAAGCGGCATGGTGTTGATTGGAAATTTTCATGTCTACAAAAGGAAGGTACCCTACACGGTTTCGATCCCTCAAACCTCTGAATAGCAGTCCTCCATCTCAGCAACTGCGCTATAACAATTAGAAAAAACCATTTCTCATAATCGCTTTTATTTTATCATTAACCACATTTCAGATTGAGAACATTTGAGACCACGTAGAAATCAAGAAGTAAAGCGTGAAAAACTAAGTTGAAAGCTAAGAGTGTTCTAGAATAGCGCAGAATCCGTAAAGCTAAAACTTTGCGGAAAAAACACACGTTTACAATAATGACTTCAAACTTCGTTCGGGAGCAATTAAACGTAGTACCCAGGACAGTAAATCCTTTCTCTGGACGAGTATACTTTCAAGCCCTCTTAGCCTCGTGGTAACTGCACCTCACCAACAGTCTTTCGTCCCCGGTTTGCTTCTGATACATCTTCGTTGAGCCTTTTATATCAATGACCACTATCGATATGTTCACCTAACCATTCTGCTCAATGCGGCTCTCAATTATGCGCTTCGAGAAGCCCCTTAAACATGTAAAAATTTTGTCCCATTTTAGACCTCACGCGTTTAATATATAGTATTACCATTTTTCCCCAAACACAAACAGGAACATAAACCGACTCGCTTCGAAAGAATTGCCTTCGAACAACAAGCGGCATGGTGTTGATTAGAAACTTTCATGTCTACAAAAAGGAAGGTACCCCACACGGGATCAATCTCTCGACCCTCTGAATAGCAGTCCTCCATCTCGGCAACCGCGCTATAACCACTACTAACAATCCCTTTTATCAATAAATATATTTCAGATTGAGAGCGTTTGAGATAACGTAAAAATGAAGAAGTAAAGACTGAAAAATGTTGAAAGCCAAGAATTTGCTAGAATAGCGCAGAATACCTCAAGCAAAAACTTTGCGAAAAAACACACGTTTACAATAATTACTTCGATCTTCGTTCGGGAGCAATTAAATGTAGTACCCAAGTCAGTAAATCCTTCATCTGGGCGAGCATACTTTTAAGCCCTTTTAGCCTCGTGGCAACTGCACCTCACCAACAGTCTTTTGTCCCAGGTTTGGTTCTTATACATCTACTTTGAGCCTTGGTTGAAAAACTTGGTAGAGAGCTAAAGAAAACTTGGTTGATAGCTAAGAGGAAAACTTGGTTGAAAGCTAAGAATGTTCTAGAATAGCGATGTATCTGTAAAGCTAAAACCTTGCAGAAAAACACATTTACAAAAAATACTTCAAACTTTGTTCGGGAGCAATGAAAAATTACGTAGTACCCAGGAGAGTAAATCATGCCTCTGGGCAAGCAACCTTTCACGCTATCATAGCCTCGTGGTGACTGCACCTGACTAAATCCTTTGTCCCAGGTTTGGTTCTTATATATCTACTTTGAGCCTTGGTTGAAAAACTTGGTTGAAAGCTAAGGAAAACTTGGTTGAAAGCTAAGAGGAAAACTTGGTTGAAAGCTAAGAGTGTTCTAGAATAGCGATGTATCTGTAAAGCTGAAACCTTGCAGAAAAACACATTTACAAAAAATACTTCAAATTTTGTTCGGGAGCAATGAAAAATCACGTAATACCCAGGAGAGTAAATCATGCCTCTGGGCAAGCAACCTTTCACGCTATCATAGCCTCGTGGTGACTGCACCTGACTAAATCCTTTGTCCCAGGTTTGGTTCTTATACATCTAATTTGAGCCTTTTAGGTCTTTGACCCCTCTCGATATGTTCGCTTAACCGTGCTGCTCAATGCGGCTTTTAAACATGCGCATCGAAAGGCCTCTCAAACATGCAAAGATTTGTCCCATTTTGGAGTTCACGCGTTTAATATTAGGAAGGATTAGCGTTTTTCAATCTCAAAAGACGCGGACATGAAACGTATCAGTGTCGCAAGAAGTGCTGATCAGAAGTATTCATGTCTACAAAGAAGAGTGTATCCATCACGAGTTCGAACTCTCAACCCTCAGCATAGCAGTCCTGCATCTAACCAACTGCTCCATAACCACTTCATTTCACCGTTTCTCACAATTGCTTTTATCGTATCAATAAACAGCTTTCAAATTGAGAGCATTTGAGATCACTCAAAAATCATAAAGTAAAGCATGAAAACCATTGAAAGCTAAGAGTGTTCTAGAATAGCGCGGAACCTGCACAGCAAAAACTTTGCAGAAAAACACAAGTTTACAATAAGAACAACATCAAACTTAGTTCGGGAGCAATAAAAAAACATGTAATACCCAGGACAGTAAATCAACTTTCTGGGCAAGCACAATTTCAAACCATCATTTGAAGATGCTGCTCACCTAACCATGCTGCTCAGTGTTTGTTCGCCTTACCATGCTGCTCAATGCGGCTCTTAAACATGCGCATCAAGAGGCGCCTTAATAACGCAAAAAAATTTGTCCCAATTTCGGTTAATATTTAGGATACTAATGCCAGCTCACGCGTTTAGTATTTAGGATACTAATGCCAGCTGGCAATTGCTTTAATAAACTTTGACAACCTAATGCACTACGACTTAATGACAGGGTTTTATCGGTTTATCCCGTTTCTTTTGATTTTGCTTTTGACATTAACCGCATTCACTACAGTGCGTAAATCAAAGTGAAAGAATTTAAAATCAATTCAGTTCAAACAGCGAGCGACGCAAGTCAGAAGTTAAGCGTTACCTGCTCTTTTCAACTTGACCGCATTCACAATACCTTGTAACTCAAGGAGTGATAGATTTAAATGCATTCAATTGAAACAGTGGGAGAGGTAAGTCAGTAGTCAAACGTGAAAACCGTGACTTATGTAGAACAAAAAAGACTTCCGTAGAACGAAGCGAACTGAATAAAAACATAGCCGCAAGATTCCAGATCCGACTCAAAGTACACAATCTTTCAGGCCCCAGCC
This sequence comes from Convolutriloba macropyga, assembly GCF_964194025.1. NCBI lineage: Eukaryota > Metazoa > Xenacoelomorpha > Acoela > Convolutidae > Convolutriloba > Convolutriloba macropyga. The sequence goes on from NC_134482.1 coordinate 8,397,575, forward strand.
AACCAATCAGAATGTTTCTGATAATTAAAATCACTAATCATTTTCAAACAAGACATGGGAAAGACCAGAATGATATCTGGAAAACGGGACAAATTTATTCACAAGTTCAGCCACAAAAGCCACTATTGTGGAGGGAAACTCCCAATACCAAAAATTTTTATTTAATAAATGACCAACCTTCAATATAAAAATGAAACAAGAGAAAAACGCTGGAGAAAACCGAGAAAAGGGGGAAAATCTTATCTCAAAAGTTAAAAAATGATTGGGATTGAGAGAATAGAAGATATCGAAAGATTTTTGTACAAACACATTTTTAAGTCCAATTTATTTTGATGGCATTTCGTAGTTGAACATAATTCTGTTTCTTAGAGAGAGGCTACAGAAACTATCAATACCAATAAGCATAAGAGTTGGTAACTAAGACTTATAGGAACGCAGTTCAAATAGCGGGCATTTAAAATTGGGCTTTATGGGTTTATCCCGTTTCTATTTCTGACTTCAAAATTTTATTCTGACTCTGTTCAATTTGAATTGCTTTATTGAGCAACTGATGTTCAAATTCACTTTTAGCAGAATGAGAGAAGAGAGAAACTAGCCTAGAGAAGTCAAAAATATTTCACGCACAAATGCTCTGAAAAAGCGGCAAAATGGTAAAGCGAAAAAAAGTTTGACGAAATAAAAAAAACATAGCAGGACAAGTCCTGACGTACAATTCAAAGAATTTTCATTGACTAAACAGAAAAACTAGACCTAGAATGGACTATGAGTGAATTGAGAAAACTATTTTAAAAAAATCAGATCAAAAAATAAGAAAAAAAAACAAAAAAACAATGTCAAAGTGCCGCATGTTAACAAAAAAATCCACTAGCGAGAAATGAAAATTTAATTCAAACAAAAATTTAGGCCTAGAATGAGCTGTGAATGGATTGGGAAAACCAGTTAGAAAAAATCCGATCCAAAAAATCGAAAAAACAGTAAAAATCAGAGCGAAATTGCCGCATGTGAACAAAAAACCACTACCGAGAATCCGAATTTTTGTTCAAACACCATTTTCGCACTCTACTTTAAAATTAGAGCGAAAAAAATTCACGCCGCAAAACCACTCGCTTTTTCGCTCCATTTCCTGTTTCGGCGTGACCAAAATCACTACTCCAATTTGACTTCAAAAATCATGAATATGTGTGAACAGATCTTAAAAAAAAAGACAGCGCCCCAATACAATTCAAATTCTTTGAATTGTAATAGGAGCGCTATAATAGCCGGCTGAGAAGATGAGGGCGGTTATTAACAATGGGAAAGCCCCCAGATGCTATAAAAACGGAATAAAGTTACAAAACTGCTAAAAAAAGCGTCAAGCGGCAGAATGGCAAAAATGGACCAAATTGCGCCTACCTTTTATTAGATGATTAAAGAGGCCTTCACATGCACAAAAAAAGTTTAGCTGATTGAGACTGACACCGTTATCAGATCAAGTTAACTTAAAACTAAAAAAAACTTCTGGATAAAGCGAAACGTAATCTAAAAATTCGATCGCTTAGCAATTTTTTTTCATCTTCTTTTCACGCGCGCTCTCAGAATAATACATGAACGAAAATCTCTCCAATTTCTCCCACTGTTTTTCACTTTTGTTCAGATTGACCTAAACTTCTAAAAGACCCTAACGTCGGGAGAATTATTCTCAAACAACCGGCAAGCGGTTTGATTCGTCTGTAGCTAGTCAAGGTTGAGTGAGGCTAGCTTTAGCTTAATTGGAGGGGCGTGAGCAGAGTGCAATAGATTATGACGTCACTCCACATAACAGCAGCTGGAATGCGTCATTATCTAAAGAGTTAATGAAAGAGAGACAGAGAGAGAGAGAGAGAAATAAAAAGTCTAGAAAGAGAAGAAAAGAATCCCGAACCGACAGAGAGACCTAGGAATATTTCCATGATGGGATTCGACTCCGCAATTTCTAGTTCTCTAGCCTTGTTAGTAATTAAATCAGAGAAAATCTGAAAAGTGCAATATTTAAAAAGTTTCCAATTTTCGCAGTGAAGAAAATGATTATAACCAGTTTTTTTCTTTGGAGTTCTGTCATGTAACCCATCTGCAGGACTTCAAAAGTTTCGTTGGCCAGTAATGATCAACTCAGAACCGGACGAAAATATTCCAAAAGTTTAAAAACAATTGCACAATTTAACAAAACCTTGCTAAAATTGGCCATGCTTACAGCTTCAGAACTATTTCATTCTCTCAACAAAACTATCCAGAATCTCTATTTCAAGTCATAAAAAGTTTCAAGGGCTCATTAAACTTGGAACATAAAATTTTCAAAAATTTGAAATAAAAATTTTATCAAAAGTTGCAAAAACTCGAGTCATTAAAGTGTTGATAACCATTGCCGTAACTCTAGAAATTATGCAGCAGCTTAGACCTTGTCAAACTTGAGGTTCCTGGGCCCCTGATGCCAGAGAAACTAAAAATAAAAAACTTGCATTTTTTTTACAACTTGCTTAAATACTTTTTAATAATTGCATATTCGTGTTAAAAAAATCTTGAAAAAGATTCTATTACATCTAAAAACTATGCACTAATCTATTATAAAAACCTAGAGGAGGTTCCTCGGCTCTTGAGGGTGGAGAAATCTAAAACATACCCGGCAGATTGCCGGAAAATAGCCGCCATTGATTCCAATAAGCATGATTGGGATTGAAAGAATAGAAGATATCGAAAAGAAGATTTTTGTACAAACATAGTTTTTAAGTCCGATTTATTTTGATGGCATTTCGTAGTTGAACATACATCTGTTTCTTAGAGAGAGGCTACAGGGGCTACTATCAATACCAATAAGCATAAGAGATGGTAACTAAGATTTATAGGAACGACGTTCAAATAGCGGGCATCTAAAATTGGGCTTTATGGGTTTATCCCGTTTCTATTTCTGACTTCAATTTTTATTCTGACTCTGTTCATTTTGAATTGCTTTGCTGAGCAACTGATGTTCAAATTCACTTTTAGCAGAATGGGAGAAGAGAGAAACTAGCCTAGAGAAGTCAAAAAGATTTCACGCAAAATGCTGAAAAAGCGGCAAAATGGTAAAGCGAAAAAAAGTTCGACGAAGTAAAAAAAATAGGAGCGCTATAATAGTCGGCTAAGAAGATGAGGGCGGCTATTAAAAATGAACAAAAACTTAAATTTTTTATAGTTGCATAAAAAAAATTGCTAAAATTTTGTGATATTAAAAAGGTGAAAACTATTCCATGGCCAATACAAAAATTTTTCCGAAACTTATTATCAAACCCTTAAGGAGTTTTCCTGGTCCCGGGTCTGAAAAAACTTGAACCATGACAATAAATGTCAAAAAAAATGAATAAAAAATTGCAAGTTTTGTCAAAAAAACGCTTAAGTTCGCGATGTAAAAATGTTGAAAATCAATCCATTGCCAGGAGGTTCCTTGACACTTAGGGCTTAAAAAACTCAAAAAATGACAAAATTGTTTAAAAAAAACTTGTGAAAATTAGTATAAATTTGCGTGATTTTGTTTGGATTACCAAAACATATAGCTCTTAAAACGGTCATAAAAAGTACTTATGTCTTGTAAAAGACCTTTACCAACATCAACTAGTCACTTTAGACTGCTCAAAAAAAATCGAAAAATGACGAAAAAAAACAAAAAAAAACATACCCGGCAGATTGCCGGAAAATAGCCGCCGTTGATTCCAATAAGCATGATTGGGATTGAAATAACAGAAGATATTGAAAAAAAAAATTTTGTGCAAAAACATTTTTTTAAGTCCGATTTATTTTGATGGCATTTCGTGGTTGTACTTCTGTTTTAGAGAGAGGCTACAGGGGCTACTATCAATACCAATAAGCATTAGAGATGGTAACTAAGACTTATAGGAACGACGTTCAAATAGCGGGCATCTAAAATTGGGTTTTATGGGTTTATCCCGTTTCTACTTCTGACTTCAATTTTTTATACTGACTCTGTTCATTTTGAATTGCTTTGCTGAGCAACTGATGTTCAAAATCACTTTTAGCAGAATGAGAGAAGAGAGAAACTAGCCTAGAGAAGTCAAAAAGATTTCACGCAAAATGTTGAAAAGGCGGCAAAATGAGGTAAAGCGAAACATTTTTTTATTCGACGAAGTAAAAAAAAAATAGGAGCGCTATAATAGCCGGCTGAGAAGATGAGGGCGGCTATTAATTACAACATTTTGGGCTCAAAACTGCAAAAAATGACCTTTTAACCTTAAACTACGGCCTTCCCGGTAGCTTCATCACACTAAGCACTTGAAGGACTACTAAACGCGGCTACGCACCTCTAAGGAAACTTAATGCCTACTGGGCGCTACCTGTTTATCCTGTTCTTAAATTGTCAAATGGGTCAGACGAAAAATCGCATAAAAAAGACCAACAAGACTAATATAATCGCTACAAACTTCGTTTGAGAGCAATTAATCACAATTACTCCTCTTCGAGTCGTAAAAAAAGAGAGCGTCTAAATAATAGCCGTTGAGAGGCTGATGGCGGTTATTAAACAGTCCTAGCGTATACTCTTACAAATATCTGTATTCAAATCTTAATAGTTATTATCAGATTAAATATCAAAAAAAATGTTGGCGTTACGTTTGTTCGCTCGTTGCCGTGCTTTCCATTCCAGGAACATTCCCGACTATAACTTGCGATCTGTCCACTATAGTTTTGAATGTAAACTGCGGTCCCATCCACAACCTTCTATGCGGAGATGCATGAGTGCTCATTTCCACCTGGGCCATCCAGAAATTATACTGGGCACACTTAGTCTCCAAATTACAGTTGACCGCCTGCGTTGATTTGCGACTGCCGGACACCCGATCGAATCCTCCGAAGGTATCAGTTGTTCTAGGTGAGGTTGCTTTGTTCGATGACAACGGTGCTATATTGCTACTCGAGGACACGTTTGCGGTTGATGTGTTGAATGCACTTGTTCTCTGAATTGAAGATGAGTTACTAAGGTCACTTTGGATTAGATCGCCTGTTAATGTATCACAGCTGGCTTGCGTGTCTGAAACAACAAAATCAGCATCAGAGAAAAGAATATAATTGACAATGTCTCGAAACTACAAAATCCGCAAATCTTCCGGATAATATTAACTACAAAAAACTGACTCACTCATTCAAGGATGAGTTTAAAACATATACCAACAAACTTCGGGTGAATTGCTTTCGAACGACAAGCTGGGGTATTTTAATAAGTGGAATGGGGTGTGCGGCTTAAATATGTTTTATGGATGCAAAAACAGAGACCCCTCGGGTTGGAAGCCCGGTCCTCCAGGATGCCGGTCCAATATCTTAATCACTTAGCTACAATGGCTTTGCTTCTTTTTTGCTCACAATAGGTTTTATATTTGCAACTTTACTTCAGAAAGAGAGCAACGTCAATCACCCAAAAATGGAGATCTCAGGCGTAAAAAAGTCACTCAAGAAGTCAACGAATGTTCTAGAAAAGCGATAAAACGGTCGAGCGATATTTTGGTTTTTTATTGCACACAGTCGGAAAAACCACTCTCGAACTACTTGCAGGAGCAGTAATCAATTGCAACCTGCCTCAGTCGGGGGGTGTAGCCTGAATGGGACTGGGACATTCACAAGGGGCTTCAAATAACCTCATTAGAGGTTAAAACATATACCACCATTAAGATTTGAAGTGAAAAAATGGCACCAGTTTTGGCGCACTTATCAATTGACTTCAAGTATTTAATTGCCTCCATTTGAGTTCAGCAGCTTGAAATTGTGAATGAGAGAAATTTAGATCACGCAAAACGCAGAAAGTCAAGGGCGTAAAAGTCACTCGAAAAGTCAAAAAACGGTCAAGCAAAAATTTTTGGAAAAAAACGACACGCACGTTTACAATAAATTCTTCTCTCCTAGACCATTTAAAAAACTAAAAAAATATTATTCATTTACTCAAGAAAAAAACTAGCCTGGCCTATCGGAAATTTTAGTGTCCTTTAGATGAAACAACTAAAGCATTTTCCAAGTAATGCGGCGAAAAATATGTCCTCAAAAGAAAAAGAAATATACAGAAAACTCTTTAAAATAGACAATAATAAGAAATTTCCAACGTTTGGATTAAAACAGTTAGAAAAAAAATGCCAACTCTTTTTTTGTCCAAATCTTCTAGTGTCTTCTGCACATTTAACTCTCAAATGACTGGCGAGCGATTGTCTTTGTCAATAGCTAGCTACTGTTTAGGGATGCTAGCTTTCATCGAAGAGGAACCGCCCTTCATTCACACCAAGTTATGTCTCCAAAATAGTTTCGGTGAACCCCATACTTGAACAGACTAGTAGACCGAAAGGCTTTAAGAGAGCTTAATCGCAAACAAAGATTTACTGAGGGGGGTAACTGCGGGGGGGGGGGTCAAAGTTTTAAGATACAGAACAGCCGTAACACCATGAAATTGTCTCAAAAATTTTGGTGAATCGCTTCTTAGTGACTGGTATAAGGCGTAAGGATCTAAGAGCCCTCAATGACCTCCGGGCGCTATCTGTTTATTCCGTTTTTGAAAACGAAAAATCAATAGGGTCATACAAAAAATCGGTCAAGCGAAAAATAGCAGAAAGACTGCGACACTAAAACTTTGTTAAGCAATTAATAAATATGGTGCATCCAGTCGATACATTGGAGAGCATTAATCTTAAAACTAACAATATTAGCAGTATACTCTATTGGACTTCGATAACTTGAAGCACAGTATTAGTACTCGGGGTTTATTACGCATCCCATTTCTTTTGAATTTTGACCTTGACCGTATTTGCTGAGTGAATTCTGAATTACATTCAGTTGAACCAATAAGATAAGTAAGTCAGGAGCCATAGAGGAAAGTCGTGATTTATGTAAATCAAAAAACGTGATCTAAAGAATACTGGAAACAAGACGAAGAGTCGTGCAATAAAAACTCTCAATTAAGCTTACCTCAATCAGAACTATCAAAGCTTATAGCAAAAAGAATTATCAGAGAAAAATGGTAATAACAAAAAATCAAAGGTAAATTGCATATCAAAACGATTTCAACAGATGCAGAAACAATTTATCAGTTTGAAGTGGGAAGTAGGGGTGGGGTGGTGGTTGTTGTTGGTGGGGGGTTGGCTGGGTTAGTTGAGAGGGAGGGAGAGGGGTGCCGTGGGGAGGGTAGGGTTTGAGGAGTGGGGATAGACAAAAATTGCAAGTTTGGAGGCAGGTAGGGGTGCCATTCTGGGAGGAGGGAATTTCAGGTACATTGGGGGGGGGGGGGGAGGAAGTTGCTATTTTGAGGGACGAGCGGGTGGATAGGCTAGGGTGCGGGGGTTCTGTATTTGCAAAGATAGGAGGGACATTTATGGATCAAAAATACCTATTCCAATGGTCCTCTTCGAGTCGTAAAAGGATAGCGCCTAATAAATAGCCTTTTAGAGTCTGACGGCAGCTATTAAAATAACTAGCAGGCCCGCAAAAGTATAACAAGATCATTTGAAAAATAGAAGTTTTAAAATTCATTTTATTTCTACCACCTGGGGCTGGAACACATGCCCCTCGTTCAACAGCCATAGGTATTACGTTACGTTACCGATGTGTTTGGTTTAGCATAATACCTCCAAGTCCCAGCAATTTTGTGTTCAACTTTTTTCGGCTTTGCTGACCCTTATAATTAGGGAGCGCTAAGACTTGTACAGATAACGAAATTCTACATGGTGTCGTAGCGTAACGCATGTAATACGTTAGGCTGCAATTTTAAGGAGCGTAAAAAAGAGAAGAAACAAGATATGAAGGGAGAGAAAACAGAAAAAAGAAAAGAAAGAAAGGAATGAGAAAAAGAAACGAAAGGGCGAAACGAGACAGAAGACAAAGGAAAGACAGAAAAAAGAAAAAGGGCAGCAAAACAGAACAGAAGAAAAAGAGAGAAAAGAAAGACAGAAAAGACAAAAGAAAGAAAAAAGACAGAAAAGGAAGGAAGAGAAAGAGAGAAAAGCAAGATAAAACGAGAGAAAAAATGACCGAAAAAATAGAGAGAAAAGATGGGTGGAAGAAAGAGCAAAAGTTCAAAAAACACAAATGAAACGGACAAAGGGGAAAAAAAGGACAGAAAAGAAAGAGAAAGACAAACAACAGAGAGAAAATAAATCGAGAAACGAAAGACAGAAAAGAGACAAAAGACAGAAAAGCAAGAAAAGAGAAAAGCAAGAGAGAAGTAAGAGAGAAAAACAGGAGAGAGAGAAAAGGCGAAAGGAGAAAAAGAAGAGAAAGAGGGAGCAAAAAAAAAGAGAAAAGAAAGGAAAGAGTTAAAAGAAAGAGAGAAAAGAGACAGAATTGAAAGACAGAAAAGAGAAACGCAAGATAAAAGAAAAAGAAATCAAGAGAGAAAGGAAAGACGGTAGAAAAAAGAAAAAACATAAAGGAAAGAGAAAAGAACGAGAAAACAAAGAAACGACAGAGCAACGAAAGAGAAAACGAATGAAAACAAAAAAAGGCAGGAAAAAAACAGAAAAAACAGACAAAAGCAATAGAGAAAAGAGAGAACTGAAATACAGAAAAGAAAACGACAGAAAGTAAAAAAGAGAAGTAAGCAGAAAGAAGAGAGAAAAAAAGAGAACGAGAGAGACAGAAAAGAAAAACAAAAAACTAAAAGAAAGAATACTATCAGAAAGAAATGAGAGAAAAGAAAAATCAAAGACAGAAAAGACAGAGAAAAGCAAGAGAAAAGAAAAGCAAAGAAAGAGTACAGTAAGACAGAAAAGAAGTAGAAAGGAAAGAGGAAAGAACGACAAGCTAAAGAGAGGAACGAAAAAGAGAAAAACCATTAAGAAACTAAAAGGAGAAAAGAAAGAATAAAAAAGAAAAAAGAAACGCAGACAAGTACAGAAAAAGACAAAAAAAAGCAGAACGACAGAAAAGAGAGAGAGAAAAGCAAAACAAAAGGAGAGATAAAGAAAGGAAAAAAGAAAGAGAAAAGAATGCGAAAGGAAAGATAAAAAGCAGAAGAGACAGAGAAAAAGAAATATAACCAAAAACAAAACAAATGAAGGAGAAAATAAAAAGAAAAAGAAGGAGCAAAGAAAGAAAGAAACGGAAGAGAAAAGATCTTCCTTCGAAAGTAAAAAAGAAAAATAGACCGAATTCTTCACGGCCTAACTTTTGAAAAAAAAACTGGCAACAAAAGATTCAGTTAATTAAACTTCAGATGTTCAAAACTTTTATGAGACTGAGATCAAGCAAAACTTAAAACAAAAGAAGCAAAAGATTGTTTAAAAATTGGTCACGCAAACATTCAGCGTAAAAAGTTCCGATTAAAAACATCCGCGGCTATCCAGTCATTGGCCTTTATTGCATAAATTACTTTTCGGTCACTGACATTTGACAATGACATCTTTTCGTTCATAGGCAGCATTTCCAAAAATGAACCATTTTTACATTCAGTATTCAGTCATCGACCTTTACGGCATAGGTAACTTTTCGGTCATTGACCTTTTTCAAAATACATGCGAATCAAAACGCTTTGATGTATATTTAAGAGGCCTTAAAACATGTGAAGAATAGAAGCGTAAACATAAAAGTATAGGTATTCGAATTATTTTTATTATGTAGATTGATACAAGATAGATGGTGACAGGAGAAAGGCATGGTGCACAAAAAATTGTGAAAAAAGGACGGAATTGGAGAAAGTGGAAACGGATGCGACGTTAATGGACAAAAATCTCGATAAATACGCGGCTCATCTGTTTCTTAGCTCAACTCATTGCGCTTTTGCCTCTTAACTCACAGACCCCGGTTCGAATCCAACTGTTGCCAGTCGCTTTTTGCCGAAAAGCATGTTTAGGGGCTGTTAAAATATATAAAGATTAGGAGCTTAAACATGGTGCCTTTTATGTCGACACTGAATTAATATATAGATATATATGACAGCTTTTCGGTCATAGGCAGCTTTTCGAATAATTAACCATTTTACATTCAGTATTCAGTCATTGACCTTTACGGCATAGGTAACTTTTCGGTCATTTACTTTTTGGCAAGGTCAAGTTTTCGGTCCTTGACCTTTTTCAAAATATCCGAATCAAAACGCTTTGATGTGTATTTAAGAGGCCTTAAAACATGTGAAGATTAGGAGCTTAAATATGGTGGTATAGGTATTCGATTAATTTTTAATATGTAGATTGATACAAGATAGATAGTGACAGGAGAATGGCAAGAAGCACAAAAAATTGTGAAAGGGAACTGGAGAAAGTAGAAACGGATGCGACGTTAATGGACAAAAATCCCGATAAATACGCGGCAAGGTCAAGTTTTCGGTCATTGACTTTTTTCAAAATAAATGCGAATCAAAACGCTTTGATGTATATTTAAGGGGCCTTAAAACATGTCATTAGAAGCGTAAACATAAAAGTATAGGTATTCGAATTATTTTTATTATGTAGATTGATACAAGATATATAGTGACAGGAGAAAGGCATGGTGCACAAAAAATTGTGAAAAAAGGACAAATTGGAGAAAGTGGAAACGGAAGCGACGTTAATGGACAAAAATCCCAATAAATACGCGGCTCATCTGTTTCTTAACTCAACTCATTGCGCTTTTGCCTCTTAACTCACGGACCCCGGTTCGAATCCGACTGTTGCCAGTCGCTTTTTGCCGAAAAGCATGTTTAGGGGCTGTTTAAACATGTAGAGATTAGGATCTTAAACATGGTGCCTTTTATGTCGACACTGAATTAATATATAGATAGAAGTATTGCTCTGCGGAAAAAGCGTATCCAAAACGCAAACTGACAATGAAAAGCTCAATCAAAGACATTGCAGACAGATTGCCGGAAAATAGCCGCCGTTGAAGCGCTTGATGCACATCGGGATTGAATCAGAAAAAGATGAATTGAACGAGTTTTTTCTGTTTTTTCTTTGAGTGGAAAAAATTGTTCGAATTTCGCGTGCAGTTCAGTTGGATTCTATAAACTAATTCTAATTCAGTTAATAAACAGGAAGCTAATAAGCTTAATACCAATGTCAGCTAGCAACCACTCTAATGAACTTTGATAACCTAGTTCTCAATGACTTAATGACCGGGCTTTATCGGTTTATTCTGTCTCATTTGGTTTTGTTCTTTTGACTTTGACAGTATGCACTATATTGCGTAATTCAATGCCTGAAAGAATTTAAAATCCATTCAGTTGAAACAGTGAGTGAGGTAAGTCGGAAGTCAAACGTGAAAATCGTGACTTATGTAAAAAGAAAAACGTGGTCAAAGGTAAAGCGAATTTAAAAAAGGAGAGAGTCAAAACAATAGCCGTTTGAGAGGCTGCCGGCGGCTATTAAACAGGAAACGACCAACTTCGGATGAATTGCTCTCGAACTACAGGCAGGGGCAATTAAAATTACGGGTGTAGCTAAGAATTTTTTTGTTGGTGCAAAAACTCTGCCATCACAGGGTTTCGAACCACCGAGCTCCAGAAGAGCAGTCTGACAGCTTAACAACTAAGCTACAACGGCTTTGCTCCTCATTCTCAAACAATCTCTTTGATATTAGCAAAAAACAATGAGAGCAACTAAAAAAGTGAAGCGAAAAAGTCATTTGAGAAGTAAACGAGTGTTTTAGAACAAAAGCGCAAAAATGGTCATGCAAAAATGTTTCATAAAAAATACTCCAGTTTTCAATAATTGCTTCACACTTCGCTTGATAGTAATTATTCATATACTGAGCGGCAAAGGTAAATTAGCACATCCTTAGACATCCATTATTAGACATCATTAGCGTCATCCAAGTTTCACAGCAAAAGGAAAGTTGTCACGAAATCACATTTTATTCTCATTTTATCACATCTTTTCTCTAATGTTTAACACAAGTGCAAACTTTGCCATTGAAACCTAAAAGCATGTCACATCTTGTGACAACTTTCCTCTTACTGTGAAACTTGGATTAAGTTCATCAACTTTACATAGGGATTTCTAGTAACTGAACAACTGAACGTTGCGTTTTATCTGAACTTCATAGTTAGACGAGAGGAATAGTTTAGGGGATCAATGGTGCAAAAATTGTTTTCAAAATATGATTTTAAGTTGGAGTAAAACTGCCTCAAAACTTGAATTTTTTAAATAAGGGGTGCTAACTTACTTTGGCCGTTCAGTATCCATTTTGTTTTAGTAGGCGTTCTAATTGCTCTGCACTAATGAAAACTTCCCTCGCATTTGGTACAAAACGTGAGAACAATACTCTTTTAACAGATATCCGAGTTACCATAAGCTGGCGGCCGTTCATCAGTAGCAATTGCCTTCAGTCTCGACTTGCTGTCTTCATTGGACGACGAAGATGCAACAGTACTCCAGCCTGGTTTCACCTCCTTCCAATTTGTACATCTGAAATTGTTGATTTTTTTTGATATTGTCAATTTATTCTTTTTTTACTACGATTCTGAGGTTAAAGATTTCATAACCGCACTTAAAACTGACCTTTTTCATGTAAAAGGATGAAATGCGTTGAGTAAATACCATTTAAAAGTTTCGAATCGATTTCATTCCGCTGTTAAAACTACCTTTAACCCCGACCCGCAGATTAACTCCGGGACTGTTTCGTTCGCCCCAGTAAATCTCATCAACTGCAATTGTTATATTTGCACCTTTATAATGATGCACAATAACGCAATACCAAGGACAACGTTTTAGTAGGCTATAAAACTCATATTGAGTGTAAAACCATTAGTTTGTTCACACATGCTAAGGAAAACAAATGTTGTTCAAACGGGATTCGGGAAAAGTTCCCTGTCATTTTATGTAACAAGTTGCTTTCCGAGATATCAACCTTGTTAGACTCCACTGAGCTGCAGGAGAATGCGAGACTTCAATCTGGTCTTTGTTGTTCGGATCCCTGCTAACTCTGATCGAGGTCTCCAGCAACACTGAGGGAACAGATCCGAAAAAGGTAAATAGCGAGAAACCAAATTGACTTCCTAAGGATCCGCTTCGATCGAGTCTGTAATCCGGTGGCGAAATGTCAAAATTCCCCAACGGTGCTGGAAAATCATTCGCATGATTTGAGTTGAATTCCAGTTGAAATGCGTCCAAATTAAAGCAGGGGTCGCCAAAAATACTTTTAACAGGGAATTCGCTCAAATTTAAGCCTGAAGGTATGCAAGCGGCCGGAACTGCTGAGGTTGATGGTGGCTTGATCTGGGTAACCGGGTCAAGATGCATTGGGTAGGGATATGGCGGAATTCGAGGGTGAATGGCTGTTCCATTTAGGACTGCTCGAAAGGACGAAGATCTTGGACACCCGGCCGAAGAACCTCCGGATACACCAACCGACATCAATTTGTGCGATTCGAAAGAAGGCGAGCCTAAGCATAGAAGATCTTTTCAAAGGTGTTTCATAATCTGCCGGAATTACGATATTAGTCTGGTTGAAAACAGTTAGTATGAGAGACCCTTAAAACGAAACACAAATCATGAGGTTGTGGTGCTTCAGGTTCTTATTTGAGATGAATTTACGTACCAGGTACTGCTTCAATCACAAAACAACTCATCAAACTATTCGGCACCATTCTCGACCTTTAACTATATTTTATGATTGGCATCGAATTGACATTGATCTTCAAGAAATGTTACAGAACAAAATTTTAAGAAACCAAAAACTTCCGTCCACAGGGGTATGACCGCTGTTGTAAAATTGTTTCTAATGCTTAGGATGCTTTCAAATCAAAACTTAATTTTGTTTTGTTCTTATTTTCTGAGACCGTTCATAATATCAATTGTTCTGATCATTAACTTAAGTGGTGACGGGGCTTCCACGTCCAGGTCAATCTCATTAGAAACGCAATTGAGCTCTTAACTCCAAAGAAGTCTGATTGATACTTACTTGGACTTGATGATAAATGGTGCTGAGTGACGAGTGTGCCTGACACCCCGTTCACCTGTGGCGTCATTCCTCCACTACCCGAGGAAGAGCTGGGATATCCTCCACCCACTGCCGCCCATCTGACGTCATCCAAACCAGCACTGCAGTAGAATTTGTCCTCTTTGTTCACAACCTGAACACTCAATTGGATGGAACAGTACACAGACAATGTGACTTGTGTCATTAATATCACTAGCTGTTTATTTTGGAGTTAATAACATACTATAAATAAGAAATGCCAAATAACTTCATTTCTTTTCACCTCAAAAATTTCACCCACAGTCTTAGTTTTCAGTATGCATAGGCAGTCACAATCTAACTCCGAATTTTGGATTGGTAAAGCTCTGCAGAAGATTGAATTTAATAAGGCATGGTGCCCGCTACAGGCTTTACCTACCATTATGAATAATAAAAGCATTTAAATACTTTTATTGATAATCGTTTACTTCCAAGAACTAAAACAGTCCTCACATTTTTGAAAATCAAATGGTACTGGTTCTTCTACAATCACTCTTGTACAGACATTGGCTCGATTTACTTCAAGGTCTATTTTCAGTAGTTGTACCTAGCTAGAACATCTCACAAATTTCAATTCAGTTGTGGTACATAGCTATATGACCCTGGGTAAATCTACATCGACAGATAGTTATTGACAAAATGTTGTAGTTTTGGACAAATGGTTTCAGCAAACATACCTTTGAATCGCAGTGAGTCCTGGGAGATGCTGGTCCTCCGTAAGAGTTGATGGCAAAGAGGTGAACAGTGCCCTTGCCACTACACGCCGACACCCACCTCAGATCTGGAGATATTGATATGCTGCTGATCTATAATAAGTAGAGGTAACTAGCTACCATTGGAAGAAAATACGACGGGAACGTAAACTCAGTATAACTCCTATTGAACTCAAAAGTAAGAAACCAGCAGCGCCAATTACACCCCAATTTGTTGAACTATATCCCGAATTATGGAAATGAATTATATTACCGAGTCAACAATTGAGTTATATATCCCGAAAAATTTATTTAACGACAATTTAGCGCAATAAAAAAACGATTTTAATCAATTTATAGTATCTTAATCCTTCAAATTTATGAGCGACTTTGCGACCCCAAATTGTAAACTTCATTTGTAAGCAAGGATCCAGTAAAAATTTAAAATTAAAATTTGAATTTTTAACCAGAAAATAGCCGCAATAGATTCGCAGATCGGCAGTCTAAAAAAAACAGTACAAAAGACAGACCAAAAAAAATCGTCTTTTCATTGAAGGCTGATCTGTTATATAATTTGATTAAAAATCTGTATAAGTTCTTGCTGCCTCTATTAGCTGATCTCAAATAACCTTCATTTAGAGTGACACACACCCATTTTACCTTATCTCTTTGAATTAAAGTAAATAAAAGTCAATTTCAAAGTGAGGAAGTCATTTTTGAGAGTGAGGTAAGTCAAGTGTGACCAAAAATTTAATCACGCACATGAACAAAAAAACTCGCTCCACTAAGAGCGAAAAATGACGTCAAACATGCAATTCAGTTGAAATTGCATGAACGCATGAACAAAAAGTGGCTGTGACGTCATATGGTGGCAACAAATATCATGACGAAATAAAAAAAAAACATAGCAGGACAAGTCCTGACGTACAATTCAAAGAATTTTTATTGACTAAACAGAAAACTAGACCTAGAAAGGACTATGAATGGATTAGGAAAACCATTTAGAAAATCCGATCCAAAAAATCGAAAACATAGCCGGCAGATTGCCGGAATAGCTGCGAAACAATAGACCTGCGTGCCATCTAATAGAGACAGAAACATAGATCTAAATTGAAAAATTGACGCCGCTCAAAAAAAATAGGTAAAAAACATTCAGCGATAAATTAATAAAGCTTGTTGAAATTCTTTCGAAAGAAACCTCTTGTTAGGAACCTTTACTGCACATATGAGTTCCTTTGACCTTAAACAAATTCAAATTAAACTTAAGTTTTAAAGTGCAAAAGTCATTTTATTGAGTGAGGTAAGTCACGTATGATCAAAATCTAATCGAGCAAATAACCTAAAAATTTTCGCTACGGCGAGTGAGAAAAGACGTCACGCGCGCAAATGCCGTTAGTGAGAGGAAGAAGTCATTCAGAAAATTTGACTTTTTCAGCTTTGCTGTGTGAACAAATGTAAAACGAAAAAAGAGCGTCAGACGACGAAACAAAAAAACATAGCAGGACAAGTCCTGACGTACAATTCAAAAAATTTTCATTGACTTAACAAACAACTAGACCTAGAACGGACAATGAGTGAATTGGGAAAACCATTTCTAAAAAAATCAGATGAAAAAATAACAAAAAAAAAACAAAATCAATGTCAAAATGCTGCTACGGAGAACAAAAAACCACTAGTGAGATATTTAATTTTGATTCCAACAGAAAACTAGGTCCAGAATGAGCTGTGAATGGATTGGGAAAACTATTTAGAAAAAATCCGATCCAAAAAATTGAAAAAACAGTGAAAATCAGAGTGAAATTGCCGCATGTGAACAAAAAACCACTACCGAGAAACCGAATTTTTGTTCAAACACCGTTTTCTCACTCTACTTTAAAATTAGAGCAAAAAAATTCACGCCGCAAAACCACTCGCTTTTCGCTCCATTTCCTGTTTCGGCGTGACCAAAATCATCACTCCAATTTGACTTCAAAAATCATGAAAATGTGAGAACAGATCTTAAAAAAAAAAATACAGCGCCCCAATACAATTCAAATTCTTTGAATTGTAAAAAAACCAAGAG
Organism: Convolutriloba macropyga; assembly: GCF_964194025.1. Classification (NCBI taxonomy): domain Eukaryota; kingdom Metazoa; phylum Xenacoelomorpha; order Acoela; family Convolutidae; genus Convolutriloba; species Convolutriloba macropyga. The sequence goes on from NC_134482.1 coordinate 8,414,225, forward strand.
CACCGCAATATAGCTACGCTCAGCTTACAGCTTCGCAGCTATAAAAACAGAAAGAATCAAAGCGAAATTGCCGCATGTGAACAAAAAACCACTAGCGAGAAAGCGAATTTTTGTTCAAACGCCGTTTTCTCACTCTACTTTAAATTTAGAGCGAAAAATTTTCACGCCGGAAAACCACTCGCTTTTTCGCTCCACTTCCTGTTTCGGCTTGACCAAAATCACTACTCCAATTTGACTTCAAAAATCATGAAAATGTGTGAACAGATCTCAAAAAAAAGACAGCGCCCCAATACAATTCAAATTCTTTGAATTGTAAAAAAAACAATAGAAGGCCAATAATAGCCCCAGCTATCGCTGTGCGGCTATTAATCAATAAATTTATAAGGTCACCAAGAAAAAAAAATATCTATTCGATCTAACTATGACTTGAATGACGTCATACCTTGGCCACAGTCTCTCCTCTTCTCAAAGCATACAAGTGGTGGACTGCACATTGAGAAGAGGTCCATGGATGCGGGTGAATCTTGAAAACATTGAACACCCTTCCACTTTCACCAGCAGTCGCAATCAACCCTCTGTTTGTAATCTCCAACGCAACCAGAACCTCGCCTACATACGCTGGAAAATGTGCCACTATCTCCTCAGCTCCAGCCGCATTTGATCCAGAACCATTGTAGTCATTATTCGTTCCCACAATCACATGTTTGCATTTCTTGGACGGTTTCGGAACCCTTGTCAAGTCCACAACAGTGACGATTCCAGGAACACAAGCAACTCCGCAGCTGGTGCTGCCAGAACTCCTTAGAGCAGAGTTGACTTCATTACCGGAGAGAGTTTTCAAACCGATGCCCGATTTTCCCGAAAGGGAAAAAGAGGATGAGTGGGACAAAAGAGGGCTTGAGCTGGCACTAGATAATGGTGAGGAGTATTCAGATGTATCTGACGGACTTCCACCTCCTCCATTTTGGTGAGCCAGGCCGTTCAAATTGGCAGACTTTGATCCAGACGTGTACTGTGACAGCAGATTCAATCCGGCGTTAAGACCCTAGAATAAAATTTTTCATAAAATGCAGAATTTGTAAATGACCACCGATTAATGGCAACGTTTTCTTGCGGCACCAGCTCGCATCCGCGTACCAATTTTATGAAACCGTTGTATACACAGAAATTTGATCTATGTAGAATCAGTTTTGCCGACCACTGTTATTAAAATAAATTACCTAGTCATGCTGAAACTATGCAAATCTCAACCCATAGCATAATAGCCACAGAAACTGAGATCAAACATGAGTAAGGGTCACCATCGACATGCTTAAATTTTTAGCCGCAACAGAGTATTTTAGAAATGTATACATTGGCGCAACTTTTATATCCTTATATAAAAATATGATAATTAAGATAAAATGGTACAGTCAATTGCAATTGATACTGAGGGCGAGAATTTTTTGAGCCTCAAACCGTCAATTTGGATCTCAGTCCAACAATCTCAAATCCATTCCGTTTGTGCTCTCCGCTTAGTGGGTGCATATTATTTGAACCACCAGACGCACGTGCCATATTTTTCACAGTGATTTTCTATGTAATGAAACGTGACCTGTAACTGGGTAAAGATCAAAAGGTAAAGATCCATTTCAACTTACATAGGACGCGCTTTTGACGATTGAAGCGGCGTACGACTGCTTTCCGTCTCCGCTTACACCCCCACCTGACTGCAGTCTGGGAGTCAGCTGAAACAAAGACTAATCAAATCAAAACATTCGATAAAAAGTTTGAGGTAAAATATTAATTGATTGAACGCATTCGGTATTTTCGGTTACCCTAGGCATTCTAATTTTGTGAAAGCTCAGCAAACGCAAAAAGTACTTATTCGCAGATAAACACAAAATAATACAAAAGACGCTTTCGGCAATTATCATTTAGTTTCTCCAAAATAAATGACAAAATACTATTTGATTTCTTGAGGAATACAGATACTAAATAGCTAGCTAACGCAATTAAAATCCATTGTGTAGATTCTGAATAAGAGCGCTTTATACAACGCATAACCAAGAATTCATGCGGCGAAAAGACCAGAACCAAGAAATAATCAAGCAGGAAAAAAAGCCAAAATGATCAAAAACATTTTTAGCACACAAACTGAGAGGGCAGATTGAAAAGGCATTCGATACTACCCTTCAAATTCATATCACAGTAATTAAAAGAGAATAGACAGTGTTTTCTCTTCATCGAAACGGGGCATCGACAATATTTCAAATTTGCACGCAATCGGCATCAAAATTAAACAACGCTTTAGGCATTTTGATGTAAAAATCCTGTTTATCTCATATAATTAACCCGACTGTCTTGAGTAACCGATAGCAACTTAGTCAGAAAAACTAATGGCCGAATTTTTAGTTTAAAAAGTTAAGTATTTACAGCAATTTAAGTAGATGTAAGAAAGATTTAATTGTTTCAAGAGCCTTCGTTCTATGGTTTCGTAGTTAAATTATCTTTTCAGGTACGCGAAAAAATATTCTATTTTCAAGTTCTCATTTCAGCAGGGTTAACCTATAGCACAGTCTTCGGATTGAGTAAAATCATAGCAAGTAACGCAAAGAACGTAAAAAATTTCGTTTGTTTATAGCCTTTTCTTTTCTAGCCTAACATTGCCTATGATGATTGAAACGCCATTATTGTCACTTTCAGATCAGTAACCCAAAGTGTGATAAGAAAGCCACAAGCAAGTACTTCCCTTTGTGTACGAAAGTCCTTTGAAATGAGACTTTAAAAAAAAGATTTTTCACTACAAGTTGCTTGAGGTCCTAAATCCCAAACTTTCGATTACTTTTCTTCTGGTTTTTGCACACAATTGGCCTTCCTGACAGGATTCGATTCCAAGTATCCAAACCGGCTCTGGCCGAAATGAACCAGTTAAGTGCACTTCTCTCTGAAGCACGAAACACTGCAGACGAAAACCACAAGATGAACAAGACTTTATTCAAGTTAGAAACAAACGCAAGGGAACCAGAATTTAACCAAAAAAAACTCTGAACCAATCAGACCAGTTTCAATTACGATTATTCCAAGACCAACACAACTCCATTTTGCCCGTTCGATGAAAAACAAATGCCTCAACAAAATTCATTGCATCGGGGAACCTCCAAATAACAATGACTTCTTTATCTAACCCGAAGACCAAAATTCAAGAGAATGTCTGATGAATGCCTCAAATATGCAATTTGATTTTCCCAACACTTCTATTAACGCAAAAAACAATCTGCCGAAAGCCAAGTCTAAACCCAGTTTTATAATTGCAAATGTTCAGCATACAAGAAAACGAAGTGAAGGAGGAACTTCAACAACAATGCAATGAATGTTATCAAGGTGCCACCGGATAAGCAGGGCCACAGGAAACCAACAACACTGATTCCCGTTATAACTGATTCTTCAAATCAAGTAACAACCGCAGTCAAACATGGCCTAAAATAGGCTGGGTACTTCAACGCGGCGAACCAACTGGAACAACCCCACATTAAACATTGCTTCTAATGTCCAAAGTTTGGCCATTCAGCAAGCAATTGCAAAGGGGAATTGACATATCTACGATGTGCAGGCGATCAAAAATTACAAAGCTGCAACGAATCAAACTAACATGCAAAACTCTGGTGACTCACACGCAACTGTGTAGAGAGGCTGTCCCGCATATCAATACTCCGTCTCCGTAGCAAATAAACAAACAAGAAAGGGAAAAACTCAAGTGCCAATTCAAAGAGTTCCTCAAAACACTCTCTCAATAACCACTATAAAAATTACTGTCCTAGTTGTTGAAGTTCTCAGTGGAAAAAAACAATTTCAATACAATATTCATAGCGATATAATCAGCGCCGTTAGCAACGGTGCCTCAAGAGTGTTAACGAAAGAATAGACGGACAAGAGATTCACGGTAAAATCAAACCTGAGGAAAACTTAACACAACAAACATGAGTCAGTTGAGCAGCCAACAAAATCTTTAACAAAGACAATCTTAAAATTACTCAATGAAACTGTCGCACATGAAAATTTGTAAACGTTTCGTACATGAAAACTATTTTCTTGCAACAGAAACAAAAGCGAGCAGTTTCCATGGGTCTGTTATCAGAGCAACGAAGGAGAAAAGGGTTAAAGGGGTCAGACCAATAATATCTAGGGAAAGCAGCAACGGATAGGCATTAGAGTTAAGCGGTGTAAACTAAAAACACCACAATCATTCGAAACTAATGGAAAATCAATGTCTACAATTCACCCAATCAGGACATAAACTTAAATGAAATATTTGACAGAAACCTCCAGGACATGTTAATCTCTGGAAATCTCAATTCTCCATCAAGAACTAAACTGAACCTATAACGAAAACGGCGAAAAAAATTGCTGACGATAAATAATTGATGACGAAAAATAATTAATTGCAGAAAATTGATGACGATAACTTCAAACTACTGTACAACGGTTATCCAACCTACCAATCAGATCATCATAAGAGCCAGAGCATGCTTGATTTAAACTTCTGCCTTTCAGTCTTTAAAAAATTTTACAATTTTCAAGTAACACAAGACTTTGACAGCGATCATTCAGCGACATTTACAACAGTCAAGCTGAAACTTCAAAGCCAGTTTGATATAGAAGCAAGAATCAATTTCATGAAGTTCAAGAAGCATGCAAAGGATGAAACATGCAAGAAGCATGCAACTATAAAGTGCCAAGGATGACACATTCTATTGTTTCTAAGGGAAACCAACTTCCGACAAAGAGAAATTAGAAGGGCAAAGAATGGTTCGAATACAGACAAAACAGAAAGCTAATTGACGCAGCAAAAAAAGCAGGAAATAAGGAGTTTTGGAGAGCAATTAAAACCCTCACCAGCGATAAACAACAGCTAAGCAGATTATATTAATAAATAACGTTCAAAGACAAAGTTGCTGTAACTGACCACAAAAAAGTTAAATGTTTAAGAGCCTTCTGAGTGCGACAATCAAAGAGCACCAAAACGAAAACGAAGAGCTGGGAAATTATTTTCTTGGATTATAGAAAACGAAAAGACTTCTATTAGAAACCGATCCAAACTAAAAAACTGAAGACAGTTCCAAAAACGTTGAAGAGTTCATTAAAATCTTGTAGCACACAAGTAAACCATGTCCCGGACAAGACAAAATAAGTTCCAAAAACGTTGAAGAGTTCATTAAAATCTTGTAGCACACAAGTAAACCATGTCCCGGACAAGACAAAATAACCTATCAACTAATGAAGGCGCTAACAAAAGACATTAAAACTTTCAAAAAGCACACTTATTTCATGCTCAATCAACTCTTACATTCCGACTCTTTGGAAAGAATCATAAGTAATAATGCTTCGAAAACCTCACAAGATAGAAAGAAAGCAGCAATTTATAGTCCAATTAGCCTTACCAACTGCATTGGAAAACTCTGTAAAACTGATGCTAAAAATGTCATCCTAGGCCACTGTGAAGCAACTAAAGGCTTTGGACTACAACAGTGCATACAGAGAGCAACTGATAATCTCATTGTATTGACTCAGCATGTAAGTGAAGCATACCAGTGGTCAGAAATGGCGGGACTTGTTTGCCTTGATAAAGAAAAAGATTTTGATGCGATCTGGAGAATAGGGTTGATTGACAAATGTGACAAACTTGGTGTACAGAAAATAATCATCATTCTTTCCTCTCAAAAAGAAACGTTGACGTGAAAATCAAGAACACAAGAAGTAGAAAAATTCTCACAAACAGCAGGTGTCCCTTAGAGTAGCGTTTTGGCGCCTATAATCTTCTCAATTTAAGTCTCAAACATTTTAGATACTCCAGCTCCAATTTCTCTATTTGTAAGCTTAAGCCTGTATATCAGCGGAAAACAAATTGAAGAGACCAAAACTATCAAGTTCTTAGGAACGACAATGACGCCACACCTCAACTGAAATGAATATTGTAAAGACAACAACCAGAGCAACCAAGCGAATCTTCCAGCTGTGGCGCTTAAGCAGAATGTTGAACAAGAAAGTTTACTTTTGCTGTACACGTCGTGGATCCGACCATTAATTCTATATGCAAAAGCCTGCTGGCTTAACCAATTGCAACTGTCATCTCTAACATGCAGAAAACAAAAGAGCACTGAGAAAATATTCGAGGAAACCTCGATGGTATAACGTACGAAAGTCGCACGAAGAATCTAACTCGCATAGCGTAAGAAAACTTCAGATCCGATTGGCAAAAGCATACATCAGGAGAAAGCGTACACAAAAGAAAATTGAACCAATTTTGCACATTAAAGACGAAAAGGCAATGTCCAAAGAACAATTGCAAAAGCACCTTGGACCTTTTGATTGGGTGAGCTGCCTGACAATCAAGCTGCCTATTTTCTTCGTACTTATTTAGCAATTAGAGATCACCTGATTTACAGTTTCTCAATAACGAATAACAAGCTCAATGCAAAAATTGACACAAATGCATTACCCACGAAAAATGAACAAAAACTATACCAAAACGCAATTCTCCAGCCGAAAAGTGTTGATATTAGCGCAATACATCAGTTTACGAAATGAAAATCACAGCGGGAGTTCGATCCCCCATGCGCCACAGTTGTCTCGAGTAAACAGACATAGCAGTTGTCTCGGGTAAACAGACATAACAGTTGTCTCGAGTAAACAGACATAGCTCAACTATACTCTTCTTTTAGTTTTAGCTTAATTCACTTTATTTTATCTATTAATTTTTTCTTTCTTTTTCCTTGACAGAAAACAGTTCTTCATTTACCCTCGTGCCTAACAATAACAACTAACAACTGTAACCGGGGCTAGCCAGAGATACACAACGACAAGAAGTCACAATCAGAAGCCAGTAAAACCCTCCACGGTCTTTAAAATGGCTCCGTACCCCAGTAACAGTGCACAGTTTAGAGCCAATGGCCCGAACTCAAACAAACTCTTGAAACTGCTATATTAATAAAACTAACTGTTAATCGTTGTACATGATTTTTTGATGGTGAATTGTCAAACCAATGTTTAAAAAAGTTTTGACGTACTCTTTTCATACGGAACTAGACTGCTCTGTAGATAATACTACTTGAAGAAAGAATATACAAAAAATAAAGCACTTGTAATTTTTACCTCCCAAGCGAATGCTAAAGAGAAACTGATGACATCGCGTCAACGTATCTAAACGCTGAAAACGAAATCAAATAAAAATCCAAAATTCGATTTCAGAAGTCAATTTGCTGTAAATGCGTGGCTTCAATTTCTTCGAAAACTACTCAGTTTTCAAATAATAAAGCTCTACTTTTTTTCTAGTTTTATGAATATTGAAGAACATTCATGAATTTTGTTGTCTCACGCTTTTTTTTACTTTCCTAGCCAGTTCATCAAAACTTAGCTAATTATGCCAATGTGTTCACAATGATTTAGCAACGCTGTTTCGTTGATCTTGACCATTTTATACCATGAAGAGTTCTTGCTATTGAAAGCAGGCTTTGAGCTTATAGCATACTCATTTTTTTCGATCAGCTATGCTAAAACCGTTAAAAAAGACATCAGTAAATATTTACTCTGGATAGAGAACTGTCCAATCTAATATTTTTCTCAGAACAGCAGAAGTAAAAGTAGGGACACAATAAAGCTGAAAACTATCAAATTTACGTATTATTTCTTGGGCTACTACTTGTTGCCGAAGAACAATTCTCATTCAAACTTTCAAAGATGCGTTTGTCGAAATTGGGAATTCTCTCTTTGGAGTAAAAAAAAATGCATTAAGATATACTTAGCTACTCATCTCAATTGTTATTCTTAAAACTGTCAATTTTGAGATCCAGAAAAGCGAATCGACTATTGTTCTTTTATGCAACGTTATTGTTTATTTACGCCTTCAATAAAAATCAACCCCGAGCTAGGGCGCGCAATAAACTACACTGACTTAAAATGTGGAATGAAAAATTATATGGAAACAGTATCAGTGCTTTCCCAGTATTCTAGTCCAGCTTAAGGTGACTGAAAAATAAATCAGAGTATTGACGTATAACAAACAGAGCCGGCAGATTGCCGGAATAGCTGCGAGAGAATAGACCTGCGTGCCATATAAGAGATACAGATCTAAATTGAAGAAGAAAATTGATGCCGCTCAAAAAACTAGGTAAAAAACATTCAGCGATAAATTAATAAAGCTTGTTAAAATTCATTCCGCAGAAGCCTCTTGTTAGGGACCTTTACTGTACAAATGACTTCCTTTGACCTTGAACAAATTCAAACTTAACTTAAATTTTAAAGTGCAAAAGTCATTTTATTGAGTGAGGTAAATCACGTATGATCAAAATCTAATCACGCAAATAACATAAAAACTTTTGCTAAAGCGAGTGAGAAATGACGTCACGCGCGCAAATGCCGTTAGTGAGAGGAAGAAGTCATTCAGAAAATTTGACTTTTTCAGCTTTGCTGTGTGCACAAATGTAAAACAAAAAAAGAGCGTTAGACGACGAAACAAAAAACATAGCCGGAACTCCGGAAGCGACTCGAAGCCTCAAGACTTCACAAAAAAAACCGTAAAGGTAGCTGAGGTCATTACCTTTTGTAGTAGAACATTAACTAAGTACCTTCCAGGTCTGATTTAAAAATTTGGTGAAAATTGAACCAGTGTCACCAGGAGAAACAAAATGCAGCAAAATTTTATATTATCGAAAACGTTTGGTAACATTAAAAAAAGTCCGAAACAATTAGGATGGTCAAAAAACTGATAGGCCGAGAAGGCTGATAGGGCTATCAATTACCCTTCAATAATTCGTGATTCTAATCCCAAAAAGATTGCGAAATCAAACGGAAGATAAAAAATAACTTAGAAACTAAGTTAAATTTTTCAAAAGAATGCTCAAATTCAGGAAACAGAAGACTAATACAAATCGATTTCAAATCACAGCAAATGAGAAAAACACATACTTCTTCCTTGTTGTATATGTTCTAGACATGATTATATATTAATTCAAAAAATAAATTAATCACAGAAAAGACAAGCAACAGAAAAAAAATTCTGTTGGCCAAAAACCGTTTAAAAACAATACCAAAGCCGGGAAAAATTGCAATAAATAGTAATGGAAATTTTGTCAAAGACTTTTTAATAAACTCTCGATACTCTCAGTACTAGCCTTAAGTTGAATGAAATCAATTGCAAACCAAAGAAATGACGAAAATCTAAGAAAAAGCTGGAAATCATTCATTTTTTTAAATGAAAAAATCAATATAACGAATATAAATATAAGTGCCAGAACAAAGCTAGAAAGATACAAACTAAAAAGTCACGAATATGGACACAATGTAAGGAACAACGTAACAAAAAGACTAACTCGATTTTTGAAAGTTGGAAGTAAAATTTAAAAAATCAAGAAAAAGGAATACATTTCATTGTACAGCATTCGAGACATAGAAAATACGACGAGCCATCCGAGACAAAGATCAATCCTTCTGAACAGAACAAAAAAAGAAAAAGCAGAATTCAAACATATGAAACATTGAAACATTTTGCAAAAAAAATTGTCAGAAATTTTGGGACTACATTTACGAAAAAAAATTTCACTGTTTTTCAAAAACTTAACGCCAAAAGTGGTTGATTCTTATTGAAATAAAATTAAAGTCCCTCATGTTGCACAAAAAGGCTATTTCTAGTAATTAAAACCAAAATTCGAACAAAAAACAGAAAAATTGAAAAAAAACTACCAAATTCGCATATGTACAATTTTAAAACACCAAATTACATCGAGGTCGAAAGAGGACTTGAGTATAAGATTTATCAAAGGGAAGTTTTCATATTGACTGATTTTTGACAAAAAGACGGCTGGAAGATTCAAAAATAAATAAATTAAAAGAAAAAAAGCCAAAAAATTAACTAAAAACTCAAGAAATATGTGCCAATTTTGAACTTCAAAAGCTTTTTCAGGCTCTTCAAAGCACTGTGGTATCAATTTCCGAGGTTTTTATTTCAATATAGCATCAAATAACTATTATTTCCACAAAAAACTAAATTACAAGCAAAAAACTGGGCCACAGACAAAAAACGGCTGAAAACATTTATCTATATGTGCCATTCAGTCAAAAACTACTTTTCAATGTCAAAAAGTCATTCACTAAACGCAGCGCATGATCGAAAAACTTCTCTCGCACAGAAAAAAATAGTTCACACCGCAATTTTACACGCTTTCGCTTTTAACTCAAAACATCGTCTGAACGAATAGTACTTCCGGTAAAAAAAACGTTAAGAAAACCAATACTCTTCGAGTCGGAAAAACCAAGAGCACCGCAATATAGCTACGCTCAGCTTACAGCTTCGCAGCTATAACCACAAAAGGCTGTGATGATGCGGATGGCATGAGACCACACTTAGAAAGATCCCAAAAACCAACTGAGATGAGCCCAAAAAACCAAAAACCTCACGATTGTCGAAAAGACCATCGCGATTCAGATCAGTTCGGAACTTCATTCGAGAGTAAATAAGCGTTACTTACAAATCGATCTCCATAGGCCAGCCATGTAGAAGTCACACCCACGCAGTTTGTCAGAGAGGGAAAACAAGCTGAAACAAAAAAGAACGTTTGACCATTCGCATCTTATATGCTCTGGTAAATACTTGTTCATTTGACCTACATGTAACTGAGAACTTGTGTTCTAACGTAGCATTGTCGAAAACCGCAAGTCTGTCATAAAAGGTCACAACTATCACTCTGAAACGTCATCAGAACAAACGCATTACATAATCACTCACAAAACAGAGTAAATTGAGCAAATAAGCAACTTGAAGTGACTTAACTTACTCTCTTGTAGCAACGACATCCTGAATAGAACTGGTGAAGTTGAGGGAATGTATGAGCTCTCCTGAGTCTAATGATATGTATAAGAGTGTCTTGAATGATTGCTTCACTCTAAAACAAAAGGTTTGGTCAACTTTTTTAAATGCTGCAGCCTTGAGGGCGACATATTTTGAATATTACTCGTAATTCGAAATAGAAAGCCAGCTATTTTCCTTTTTGAAGACAAGTTTAAAACCTTTTACCGTTAATTCCACACTATAATTTTACCGTCTTCATAACATTTACTAAATCATCGCAGTGGATGTACACTCGAGTATGTCTCATATATTCTCAGTATTTTAGAGCAAGAAGCAGCAAAAAACAGAAAATATTCGACAAATCTCTCCGCAAAAATATTGCAAAAAAACATGCGCAGGACCTAATCAGCAGCTTAAAACACCACTTAGGGTCAAATGAAACATACCCGTTTTGAGAGGCAGTATAAGCAGCCAATGGTCGTTTTGTTAAGTATTTATCTAGACTAGCAGCATTTGGCGTTGGTTTGGGAATCTTTCTGAAAATGGTGGACGCTCCACTTCTGATTGAAAGTTGTTCCACAGCATCCCCGTGCTCAGAGACCCTCCAAATTTGTATTCCAGTAGAATACCCAATTACAACAGAAAATAACTCATTAGTTGACTTCCTCAGCTCCTCTTCATCTTTGTCAACAATATGAGCCCATAACACGGATTCATGCGAATCACCTGACACCTGGGAGTTACTTGTACGTGGATGGGTCTTAGAATTCTGAAATTATAGTAGCATTAGTAGTTGTATAAGACCCAATTCCTTTATGCGGACATGCATAAATCACCACATCAAATACGATCCCTCTTTAAGTTGAGATTTGTCAATTAAACATTGTTCAGAAATGACTGTTTGATTTTCCTAATTACAGCCGCCATGCAAACTGTGGTAACAGGGGGGTCAAGGGGGATTTTTTTACTTGTGGAATTTTGCACTTACTTGTGGAAAGAAGTCAGAAAACAGAGAAGCAACAGAGTCAACGTACGAATTTTCTTTAACCGCAGAACCCTTAACAACAACACCTGGCATTGGAAGTTGGGTACTTCAAGCAAGCTTCACTTAAACAGCCACTTTAACACCAAAAGTATCTGAAATAACCAGAAACTAATTTTCTTTGTTTTAAAAACATTAAAACGCATGTAGTCAACAGTCAGGGGTGGGAGTGGTGGGTGGAACGGTGGGAGGGGGTCTTTGGCTGCACGCGGCCCTTACGGCCCGAACTATGTGCAGGTGTTGGGCGGGGGGTGAAGTCAGGGGACTGATGGGGGGTTGTTGTGTGTGTGTGTGTGTGGGGGGGGGGGGGTGGTCAGTTTCTGTGAATCGCATACTTAGGAACTAGTGAGCTGAAAGCCCGCTTGATGCTTAATTTTCGCTGGGTGATACCTGTGTATCCCGTTTTTGAGGAAAAGTCACATGGGTCAGACGAAAAATCGGTCAAGAGATAAATCCCATTAAAAAGACCAACATGACTAATATAATTGCTCCGAATTTTATTTGAGAGCAATTAACGAAAAAATCTGCTTAATACATTGCACGCAGAACCATATAAAACTTATGCTTGATTAATTGACTACTAGCAGGCCCGCAAAATCATCACAAGAAAATCATTTAAAAGAATAGGTTTACAATTGAGATTTTTTTCGTACCAGCTCAGGCTGTAAGCCATGACCCTCGTTCAACAGCCGGAGGTATTACGTTACTTTACCGATGTGTTTGGTTTAGTATATTACCCCAAGTAAGACCAATTTTTTGCTCGAAGACTTAATTGGCTTTGCTATCTTGCATATTTAAGTACCGCTAAGACTTGTACAGATAACCAAATTCTACATGTTGGCAGAGCGCAACTCATATAATACATTAATCTACATGTTTCAGGTGCGGTAAAATATGCGAAGTTGAGGAGCTATAGCATGCAAAACAGAAAAGAGAAAGAAAGCAAAAAGGGTACAAGAGAAAGAAAGAAAAAAAGTGAGAAAAGAAAGTGAGAAAACAAAGTGAGAAAAGAAAGTGAAAACAAAGTGAGCAAACAAAGAGAGAAAAGAAAGTGAGAAAAAAAAGAGAGAAAAGAAAGTGAGAAAAGAAAGTGAGAAAAGAAAGTGAGAAAACAAAGTGAGAAACGAAAGTGAGAAGAAAACGACGAAAAGAAAGTGAAGAGAATGAGGAAAAGAAAGTGAAGAATTGAGAGAGAAAAGAAAGTGAGAAAAGAAACGAAAAAGTGAGAAGACAGAGTGAGAAAACAAAGCGAGAAAACACAGTGAGAGAACAAAGTGAGAAATGAAAATGAGAAAAGAAAGCGAGAAAAGAAAGCGAGAGAAGAAAGTGAGAAACGAAAACGAAAAGAAAGTGAAAAAAGTGAGAAAAGAAACTGAAAAGAAAGTGAGAAAAGAAAGTAAGAAAGGAAAGTGAGAAAAGATGAGAAAACAAAGTGAGAAACGAAAGTGAGAAAACGACGAAAAGAAAGTGAAGAGAATGAGGAAAAGAAAGTGAAATGAGAGAGAAAAGAAAGTGAGAAAAGAAAGGAAAAAGTGAGAAGACAGAGTTAGAAAACAAAGCGAGAAAACATAGTGAGAGAACAAAGTGAGAAATGAAAACCAGAAAAGAATGTGAGAAAAGAAAGCGAGAAAAGAAAGTGAGAAACGAAAACGTAAAGAAAGTGAAAAAAGTGAGAAAAGAAAATGAAAAGAAAGTGAGAAAAGAAAGTGAGAAAAGAACGTGAGAAAAGAAAGTGAGAAAAGAAAGTAAGAAAGGAAAGTGAGAAAAGAAGATGAGAAAAGAAAGTGACAAAAGAAAAAGGAAAAAAAGGAAGGGAAAGTGAGAAGACAACGTGAGAAAAGAAAGTGAGAACAGAAAGCGAGAAAAGAAGGTGAGAAATGAAAGCGAAAAAAGAAAGTGAGAAAAGAAAGTGGGAAACTAATGTGAGAAAAGAAAGTGACAAAAAGTGAAAGAGAGGAAGGAAAAGTGAGAAGACAAGGTGAGAAAAGAAAGTGAGAAAAGAAAGTGAGAAGAAAGTTGGAAAAGAAAGTGAGAAAAGAACGTGAGAAAAGAACGTGAGAAAAGAAAGTGAGAAAAGAAAGCGAGAAAAGAAAGTGAGAAAAGAAAGCGAAAAAAGAACGTGAGAAAAGAAAGTGAGAAAAAAAAGTGAGAAACGAATGTGAGAAAAAAAATGATAAAAAAGTGAAAAAAGAGAGGAAGAAAAAGTGAGAAGACAAGGTGAGAAAAGAAAGTGAGAAAAGAAAGTGAAAAGAAAGTGAGAAAATAAATTGAGAAAAAAAAGTGAGAAAAGAAATTGAGAAAAGAAAGTGATAAAAGAAAGGAATGAAAAGTGAGAAGACAAAGTGAGAAAACAAAGAGAGAAAAGAAAAAGAGAAAACAAAAGAAAGTGAGAAGAAAACGACGAAAAGGAAGAAAAGAAAAGAGAATGAGGAAAAGTGAAGAAATGAATGAGAAAAGGAAGTGAGAAAAGTGAGAAAAGAAAGGGAAAAAACTGAGAAGACAGAGTGAGAAAACAAAGCGAGAAAACACATTGAGAAAACAAAGTGAGAAAAAAAGTGAGAGAGCAAAGTGAGAAATGAAAATGAGAAAAGAAAGTGAGAAAAAAAAGCGAGAAAAGAAAGTGAGAAACGAAAACGAAAAGAAAGTGAAAAAATTGAGAAAAGAAAGTGAGAAAAGAAAGTGGAAAAGAAAGTGAGAAAAGAAAGTGAGAAAAGAAAGTGAGAAAAGAAAGTAAGAAAAGAAAGTGAAAACAAGAAAGGAAGGGAAAGTGAGAAGACAAAATGAGAAGAGAAAGTGAGAACAGAAAGCGAGAAAAGAAAATGAGAAAAGAAAGTTGGAAAAGAAAGTGAGAAGGGAAAGTGAGAAAAGAAAGTGAGAAAAGAAAGCGAGAAAAGAAAGTGAGAAAAGAAGGCGAAAAAAGAAAGTGAGAAAAGAAAGTGAGAAAAGAAAGTGAGAAAAGAATGTGAGAAAAGAAAGTGACAAAAAAGTGAAAAAAGAGAGGAAGAAAAAGTGAGAAGACAAGGTGAGAAAAGAAAGTGAGAAAAGAAAGTGAGAAAAGAAAGTGAAAAGAAAATGAGAAAAGAAAGCGAGAAAAGAAATTGAGAAAAGAAAGTGAGAAAAGAAAGTGACAAAAGAAAGTGAGAAAAGAAATTGAGAAAAGAAATTGATAAGAGAAATTGAAAAAAGAAAGGAAAGAAAAGTGAGAAGACAAAGTAAGAAAACAAAGAGAGAAACGAAAGTGAGAAAACAAAATGAGAAAAAAAAGTGAGAAGAAAACGACAAAAAGAAAGTGAAGAAAAGAGAATGAGGAAAAAAAGTGAAATGAAAGAGAAAAGGAAGTGAGAAAAGTGAGAAAAGAAAGGAAAAAACTGAGAAGAAAGAGTGAGAAAACAAAGCGAGAAAACACAGTGAGAAAACAAAGTGAGAAAACAAAGTGAGAGAACAAAGTGAGAAAAGAAAGTGAGAAAAGAAAGTGAGAAAGGAAAGTGAGAAAAGAAAGTGAGAAAAGAAAATGAGAAAAGATAGTAAAAGAAAGTGAAAAAAGAAAGGAAGGGAAAGTGAGAAGACAAAGTGAGAAGAAAAAGTGAGAAAAGAAAGTGAGAAAAGAAAGTGAAAAAGAATGTGAGAAAAGAAAGTGACAGAGAAGTGAAAAAAGAGAGGAAAAAATGAGAAGACAAGGTGAGAAAAGAAAGTGAGAAAAGAAAATGAGAAAAGAAAGTGAAAAAGAATGTGAGAAAAGAAAGTGACAGAGAAAAGAAAAAAGAGAGGAAAAAATGAGAAGACAAGGTGAGAAAAGAAAGTGAGAAAAAAAAATGAGAAAAAAAGTGAAAAGAAAGTGAGAAAAGAAAGCGAGAAAAGAAATTGAGAAAAGAAAGTGAGAAAAGAAAGTGACAAAAGAAAGTGAGAAACGAAAGTGAGAAAAGAAAGTGAGAAAAGAAATTGAGAAAAGAAATTGAGAAGAAAACGACGAAAAGAAAGTGAAGAAAGGAGAATGAGGAAAAAAAGTGAAATGAAAGAGAAAAGGAAGTGAGAAATGTGAGAAAAGAAAGGAAAAAACTGAGAAGACAGAGGGAGAAAACAAAGCGAGAAAACACAGTGAGAAAACAAAGTGAGAAAACAAAGTGAGAGAACAAAGTGAGAAAAGAAAGTGAGAAAAGAACGTGAGAAAAGAAAGTGAGAAAAGAAAGTGAGAAAGGAAAGTGAGAAAAGAAAGTGAGAAAAGATAGTAAGAAAAGAAAGTGAAAAAAAGAAAGGAAGGGAAAGTGCGAAGACAAAATGAGAAGAGAAAGTGAGAAAAGAAAGTGAGAAAAGAAAGTGAGAAAAGAAAGTGAGAAAAGAATGTGAGAAAAGAAAGTGACGAAAAAGTGAAAAAAATAGAGGAAGAAAAAATGAGAAGACAAGGTGAGAAAAGAAAGTGAGAAAAGAAAGTGAAAAGAAAGTGAGAAAAGAAAGCCAGAAAAAAAATTGAGAAAAGAAAGTGAGAAAAGAAAGTGAGAAACGAAAGTGAGAAAAGAAAGTGAGAAAAGAAATTGAGAAAAGAAAGTGAAAAAAGAAAGGAAGGAAAAGCGAGAAAAAAGAGAGAAAAGAAAGTGAGAAAAAAAATGAGAAAAGAAAGTGAGAAGAAAGCGACGAAAAAAAAGTGAAGAAAAGAGAATGAGGAAAAAAAAGAAATGAAAGAGAAAAGGAAGTGAGAAAAGTAAGGAAAAAACTGAGAAGACAGAGTGAGAAAACAAAGCGAGAAAACACAGTGAGAAAACAAAGTGAGAAAACAAAGTAAGAGAACAAAGTGAGAAAAGAAAGTGAGAAAAGAAAGTGAGAAAAGAACGTGAGAAAAGAAAGTGAGAAAGGAAAGTGAGAAAAGAAAGTGAGAAAAGAAAGTGAGAAAAGATAGTAAGAAAAGAAAGTGAATAAAAGATGGGAAGGGAAAGTGAGAAGACAACGTGAGAAGAGAAAATGAGAACAGAAAGCGAGAAAAGAAAATGAGAAAAGAAAGTGACAAAAGAAAGCGAGAAAAGAAAGTGAGAAAAGAAATTGAGAAAAGCGAAGAAAAGATAGTGAGAAAAGAAATTGAAAAGAAGAAAGTGAAAAATGAAAGGAAAGAAAAGTGAGAAGACAAAGTGAGAAAACAAAATGAGAAAAGAAAGTGAGAAGAAAACGACGAAAAGAAAGTGAAGAAAAGAGAATGAGGAAAAAAAAGTGAAATGAAAGAGAAAAGGAAGTGAGAAAAGTGATAAAAGAAAGGAAAAAACTGAGAAGACAGAGTGAGAAAACAAAGCGAGAAAACACAGTGAGAAAACAAAGTGAGAAAACAAAGTGAGAGAACAAAGTGAGAAAAGAAAGTGGGAAAAGAACGCGCGAAAAGAAAGTGTGAAAGGAAAGTGAGAAAGGAAAGTGAGATAAGAAAGTGAAAAAAGATAGTAAGAAAAGAAAGTGAAAAAAAAGGAAGGGAAAGTGAGAAGACAAAGTGAGAAAAGAAAGTGAGAAGAGAAAGTGAGAAAAGAAAGTGAGAAAAGAATGTGAGAAAAGAGAGTGAGAACAGAAAGCGAGAAAAGAAAGTGAGAAAAGAAAGCGAGAAAAGAAAGTGAGAAAAGAAAGCGAGAGAAGAAGGTGAGAAAAGAAAGTGAGAAAAGAAAGCGAAAAAATAAAGTGAGAAAAGAAAGTGAGAAAGGAAAGTGAGAAACGAATGTGAGAAAAGAAAGTGCCAAAAAAGTGAAAAAAGAGAGGAAGGAAAAGTGAGAAGACAAGGTGAGAAAAGAAAGTGAGAAAAGAAAGTGAGAGAAGTTAGCGAGAAGAGAAAGTGAGAAAAGAAAGTGAAAAAAAGAAAGGAAGGGAAAGTGAGAGGACAAAGTGAGAAAAGAAAGTGAGAAAAGAAAGTGAGAAAAGAAATTGAGAAAACAAAGTGAGAGAACAAAGTGAGAAAAGAAAGTGAGAAAAGAACGCGAGAAAAGAAAGTGAGAAAGGAAAGTGAGAAAGGAAAGTGAGAAAAGAAAGTGAGAAAGGATAGTAAGAAATGAAAGCGAAAAAAAGATAGTGAGAAAAGAAAGTGAGAAAAGAAAGTGAGAAACGAATGTGAGAAAAGAAAGTGACAAAAACTGAAAGAGGAAGGAAAAGTGAGAAGACAAGGTGGGAAAAGAAAGTGAGAAAAGAAAATGAGAAAAGAAAGTGACAAAAGAAAGCGAGAAAAGAAAGTGAGAAATGAAAGCGAAAAAAAAGATAGTGAGAAAAGAAAGTGAGAAAAGAAAGTGAGAAACGAATGTGAGAAAAGAAAATGACAAAAAAGTGAGAGAGGAAGGAAAAGTGAGAAGACAAGGTGAGAAAAGAAAGTGAGAAAAGAAAGTGAGAGAAGATAGTGAGAAGAGATAGTGAGAAAAGGAAGTGAAAATAAGAAAGGAAGGGAAAGTGAGAAGACAAACTGAGAAAAGAAAGTGAGAAAAATGTGAGAAAAGAGAATGAGGAAAAAAAATGAAATGAAAGAGAAAAGGAAGTGAGAAAAGTGACAAAAGAAAGAAAAAACTGAGAAGACAGAGTTAGAAAACAAAGCGAGAAAACACAGTGAGAAAACAAAGTGAGAAAACAAAGTGAGAGAACAAAGTGAGAAAAGAAAGTGAGAAAAGAACGCGAGAAAAGAAAGTGAGAAAGGAAAGTGAGAAAGGAAAGTGAGAAAAGATAGTAAGAAAAGAAAGTGAAAAAAAGAAAGGAAGGGAAAGTGAGAAGAGAAAGTGAGAAGAGAAAGTGAGAAAAGAAAATGAGAAAAGAAAGTGACAAAAGAAAGCGAGAAAAGAAAGTGAGAAATGAAAGCGCAAAAAAGATAGTGAGAAAAGAAAGTGAGAAAAGAAAGCGAAAAAATAAAGTGAGAAAAGAAAGTGAGAAAGGAAAGTGAGAAACGAATGTGAGAAAAGAAAGTGCCAAAAAAGTGAAAAAAGAGAGGAAGGAAAAGTGAGAAGACAAGGTGAGAAAAGAAAGTGAAGACAAAGTGAGAAAGGAAAGCGAGAAAAAAAATTGAGAAAAGAAAGTGAGAAAAGAAAGTGAGAAACGAAAGTGAGAAAAGAAAGTGAGATAACAAAGTGAGAGAACAAAGTGAGAAAAGAAAGTGAGAAAAGAAAGTGAGAAAAGAAAGTGAGAAAAGAAAGTGAGAAAGGAAAATGAGAAAAGAAAGTGAGAAAAGAAAGTGAAAAAAGATAGTAAGAAAAGAAAGGAAGGGAAAGTGAGAAGACAAATTGAGAAGAGAAAGTGAGAACAGAAAGCGAGAAAAGAAAATGAGAAAAGAAAGTAACAAAAGAATGCGGGAAAAGAAAGTGAGAAATGAAAGCGAAAAAAAGATAGTGAGAAAAGAAAATGAGAAGAGAAAGTGAGAAAAGAAAGCGAGAAAAGAAAGTGAGAAAAGAAAGCGAGAAGAGAAAGTGAGAAAAGAAAGTGAGAAAAGAGAGTGAGAACAGAAAGCGAGAAAAGAAAGTGAGAAAAGAAAGTGAGAAAAGAAAGCGAAAGAAAGTGAGAAAAGAAAGCGAAAAAATAAAGTGAGAAAAGAAAGTGAGAAAGGAAATTGAGAAACGAATGTGAGAAAAGAAATTGCCAAAAAAAAAGATAAAAGAGAGGAAAGAAAAGTGAGAAGACAAGGTGAGAAAAGAAAGTGAGAAAAGAAAGTGAACACAAAGTGAGAAAAGAAAGCGAGAAAAAAAAAATGAGAAAAGAAAGTGAGAAAAGAAAGTGAGATACGAAACTGAGAAAAGAAAGTGAGATAACAAAGTGAGAGAACAAAGTGAGAAAAGAAAGTGAGAAAAGAACGTGAGAAAAGAAAGTGAGAAAAGAAAGTGAGAAAGGAAAGTGAGAAAAGAAAGTGAGAAAAGAAAGTGAAAAAAGATAGTAAGAAAAGAAAGTGAAAAAAAGAAAGGAAGGGAAAGTGAGAAGACAAATTGAGAAGAGAAAGTGAGAAAAGAAAGTGAACACAAAGTGAGAAAAGAAAGCGAGAAAAAAATTCAGAAAAGAAAGTGAGAAAAGAAAGTTAGAAACGAAAGTGAGAAAAGAAAGTGAGATAACAAAGTGAGAGAACAAAGTGAGAAAAGAAAGTGAGAAAAGAAAGCGAAAAAATGCAGTGAGAAAAGAAAGTGAGAAAGGAAAGTGAGAAACGAATGTGAGAAAAGAAAGTGCCAAAAAAAAGAAAAAAGAGAGGAAGGAAAAGTGAGAAGACAAGGTGAGAAAAGAAAGTGAGAAAAGAAAGTGAACACAAAGTGAGAAAAGAAAGCGAGAAAAAAAAATTGAGAAAAGAAAGTGAGAAAAGAAAGTGAGAAACGAAAGTGAGAAAGAAAGTGAGATAACAAAGTGAGAAAAGAAAGTGAGAAAGGAAAGTGAGAAAAGAAAGTGAGAAAAGAAAGTGAAAAAAGATAGTAAGAAAAGAAAGTGAAAAAAAGAAAGGAAGGGAAAGTGAGAAGACAAATTGAGAAGAGAAAGTGAGAAAAGAAAGTGAACACAAAGTGAGAAAAGAAAGCGAGAAAAAAATTGAGAAAAGAAAGTGAGAAAAGAAAGTGAGAAACGAAAGTGAGAAAAGAAAGAGAGATAACAAAATGAGAGAACAAAGTGAGAAAAGAAAGTGAGAAAAGAAAGCGAAAAAATAAAGTGAGAAATTAAAGTGAGAAAGGAAAGTGAGAAACGAATGTGAGAAAAGAAAGTGCCGAAAAAAAGAAAAAAGACAGGAAGGAAAAGTGAGAAGACAAGGTGAGAAAAGAAAGTGAGAAAAGAAAGTGAACACAAAGTGAGAAAAGAAAGCGAGAAAAAAAATTGAGAAAAGAAAGTGAGAAAAGAAAGTGAGAAACGAAAGTGAGAAAAGAAAGTGAGATAACAAAGTGAGAGAACAAAGTGAGAAAAGAAAGTGAGAAAAGAACGTGAGAAAAGAAAGTAACAAAAAAAGCGAGAAAAGAAAGCGAAAGAAAGTGAGAAAAGAAAGCGAAAAAATAGAGTGAGAAAAAAAAGTGAGAAAGGAAAGTGAGAAACGAATGTGAGAAAAGAAAGTGCCAAAAAAGTGAAAGAGAGGAAGGAAAAGTGAGAAGACAAAGTGAGAAAAAAAGTGAGAAAAGAAAGCGAGAAGGGAATGTGAGAAAAGAAAGAGAGAAAAGAAAGTGAGAAAAGAAAGTGACAACAGAAAGCGAGAAAAGAAAGTGAGAAAAGAAAGAGAGAAAAGAAAGTGAGAAGGGAAAGTGAGAAAAGAAAGAGAGAAAAGAAAGTGAGAAAAGAAAGTGACAACAGAAAGCGAGAAAACAAAGTGAGAAAAAAAAGAGAGAAAAGAAAGTGAGAAAAGAAAGTGAGAAACCAATGTGAGAAAAGAAAGTGAGAAAAGAACGTGAGAAAAGAAAGTGAGAAAAGAAAGTGAGAAAGGAAAGTGAGAAAAGAAAATGACAAAAAAAGTGAAAAAAGATAGTAACAAATGAAAGTGAATAAAAAAGAAAGGAAGCGAAAGTGAGAAGACAAATTGAGAAGAGAAAGTGAGAAAAGAATAACAATGTGAGAGAACAAAGTGAGAAAAGAAAGTGAGAAAAGAAAGTGAGAAAAAAAGTAACAAAAAAAGCGATAAAAGAAAGTGAGAAAAGAAAGTGAGAAATGAAAGCGAAAAAAAATAGTGAGAAAAGAAAGTGAGAAGAGAAAGTGAGAAACGAATGTGAGAAAAGAAAGTGACAAAAAAGTGAAAGAGAGGAAGGAAAAGTGAGAAGACAAGGTGAGAAAAGAAAGTGAGAAAAGAAAGTGAGAAAAGATAGTGAGAAGAGATAGTGAGAAAAGAAAGTGAAAAAAAGAAAGGAAGGGAAAGTGAGAAGACAAAGTGAGAAAAGAAAGTGAGAAAAGAAAGCGAGAAGGGAAAGTGAGAAAAGAAAGAGAGAAAAGAAAGTGAGAAAAGAAAGTGACAACAGAAAGCGAGAAAAGAAAGTGAGAAAAGAAAGAGAGAAAAGAAAGTGAGAAGGGAAAGTGCGAAAAGAAAGAGAGAAAAGAAAGTGAGAAAAGAAAGTGACAACAGAAAGCGAGAAAAGAAAGTGAGAAAAGAAAGAGAGAAAAGAAAGTGAGAAAAGAAAGTGAGAAACCAATGTGAGAAAAGAAAGTGAGAAATGAACGTGAGAAAAGAAAGTGAGAAAAGAAAGTGAGAAAGGAAAGTGAGAAAAGAAAATGACAAAAAAAGTGAAAAAAGATAGTAAGAAATGAAAGTGAAAAAAAAGAAAGGAAGCGAAAGTGAGAAGACAAATTGAGAAGAGAAAGTGAGAAAAGAATAACAAAGTGAGAGAACAAAGTGAGAAAAGAAAGTGAGAAAAGAACGTGAGAAAAAAAGTAACAAAAAAAAGCGAGAAAAGAAAGTGAGAAAAGAAAGTGAGAAATGAAAGCGAAAAAAAATAGTGAGAAAAGAAAGTGAGAAGAGAAAGTGAGAAACGAATGTGAGAAAAGAAAGTGACAAAAAAGTGAAAGAGAGGAAGGAAAAGTGAGAAGACAAGGTGAGAAAAGAAAGTGAGAAAAGATAGTGAGAAGAGATAGTGAGAAAAGAAAGTGAAAAAAAGAAAAGAAGGGAAAGTGAGAAGACAAAGTGAGAAAAGAAAGTGAGAAAAGAAAGCGAGAAGGGAAAGTGAGAAAAGAAAGTGAGAAAAGAAAGTGAGAAAAGAAAGTGAGAACAGAAAGCGAGAAAAGAAAGTGAGAAAAGAAAGAGAGAAAAGAAAGTGAGAAAAGAAAGTGAGAAACCAATGTGAGAAAAGAAAGTGACAAAAAAGTGAAAAAAGAGAGGAAGGAAAAGTGAGAAGACAAGGTAAGAAAAGAAAGTGAGAAAAGAAAGTGAACACAAAGTGAGAAAGAAAGCGAGAAAAAAATTGAGAAAAGAAAGTGAGAAAAGAAAGTGAGAAACGAAAGTGAGAAAAGAAATTGAGAAAAGAAAGTGAAAAGAGAAAGGAAGGAAAAGTGAGAAGACAAAGTGAGAAAAGGAAGTGAGAACAGAAAGTGAAAAAGAAAGTGAGAAAAGAAATTGAGAAAAGAAAGTAAAAAGAGAAAGGAAGGAAAAGTGAGAAGACAAAGTGAGAAAAGGAAGTGAGAAAAGAAGGTGAAAAAGAAAGTGAGAAAAGAAAGCAAGAAAAGAAAGTGAGAAAAGGAAGTGAGAAAAGAAAGTGAGAAAAGAAATTGAAAAAAGAAAGTGAGAAAAGAAATTGAGAAAAGAAAGTGAAAAAAGAAAGTGAGAAATGAAAGCGAGAAAAGAAAGTGAGAAAAGAAAGTGAGAAAAGAAAGTGAGAAAGGAAAGTGAGAAAAGAAAATGACAAAAAAAGTGAAAAAAGATAGTAAGAAATGAAAGTGAAAAAAAAGAAAGAAAGCGAAAGTGAGAAGACAAATTGAGAAGAGAAAGTGAGAAAAGAATAACAAAGTGAGAGAACAAAGTGAGAAAAGAAAGTGAGAAAAGAACGTGAGAAAAAAAGTAACAAAAAAAAGCGAGAAAAGAAAGTGAGAAGAGAAAGTGAGAAACGAATGTGAGAAAAGAAAGTGACAAAAAAGTGAAAGAGAGGAAGGAAAAGTGAGAAGACAAGTTGAGAAAAGAAAGTGAGAAAAGAAAGTGAGAAAAGATAGTGAGAAGAGATAGTGAGAAAAGAAAGTGAAAAAAAGAAAGGAAGGGAAAGTGAGAAGACAAAGTGAGAAAAGAAAGTGAGAAAAGAAAGCGAGAAGGGAAAGTGAGAAAAGAAAGTGAGAAAAGAAAGTGAGAAAAGAAAGTGAGAACAGAAAGCGAGAAAAGAAAGTGAGAAAAGAAAGAGAGAAAAGAAAGTGAGAAAAGAAAGTGAGAAACCAATGTGAGAAAAAAAAGTGACAAAAAAGTGAAAAAAGAGAGGAAGGAAAAGTGAGAAGACAAGGTAAGAAAAGAAAGTGAGAAAAGAAAGTGAACACAAAGTGAGAAAGAAAGCGAGAAAAAAATTGAGAAAAGAAAGTGAGAAAAGAAAGTGAGAAACGAAAGTGAGAAAAGAAATTGAGAAAAGAAAGTGAAAAGAGAAAGGAAGGAAAAGTGAGAAGACAAAGTGAGAAAAGGAAGTGAGAACAGAAAGTGAAAAAGAAAGTGAGAAAAGAAATTGAGAAAAGAAAGTAAAAAGAGAAAGGAAGGAAAAGTGAGAAGACAAAGTGAGAAAAGGAAGTGAGAAAACAAGGTGAAAAAGAAAGTGAGAAAAGAAAGCAAGAAAAGAAAGTGAGAAAAGGAAGTGAGAAAAGAAAGTGAGAAAAGAAATTGAAAAAAGAAAGTGAGAAAAGAAATTGAGAAAAGAAAGTGAAAAAAGAAAGTGAGAAATGAAAGCGAGAAAAGAAAGTGAGAAAAGAAAGTGAGAAAAGAAAGTGAGAAACGAAAATGAGAAAAGAAATTGAGAAAAGAAAGTGAAAAGAGAAAGGAAGGAAAAGTGAGAAGACAAAGTGAGAAAAGGAAGTGAGAAAAGAAAGTGAAAAAGAAAGTGAGAAAAGAAATTGAGAAAAGAAAGTGAAAAGAGAAAGGAAGGAAAAGTGAGAAGACAAAGTGAGAAAAGGAAGTGAGAAAAGAAAGTGAAAAAGAAAGTGAGAAAAGAAAGCAAGAAAAGAAAGTGAGAAAAGGAAGTGAGAAAAGAAAGTGAGAAAAGAAATTGAGAAAAGACAGTGAGAAAAGAAATTGAGAAAAGAAAGTGAAAAAAGAAAGTGAGAAATGAAAGCGAGAAAAGAAAGTGAGAAAAGAAAGTGAGAAAAGGAAGTGAGAAAAAAAGTGAGGGTACCCGGCTAGGATTCGAACCCTCGCACCTCAGAATAGCAGTCCTCCATCTTACCAACTGCACTATAACGACTACAAACCACCGTTTCTCACAATTGCTTATATCGAATCAATAACATATTTCAGATTGAGAGCATTTGAGATCACACAAAAATCAAAAAGTAAAGCGTGAAAAACTTAGTTGAAATCTAAGAGTGTTCTAGAATCGCGCAGAATCTGTCAAGCTAAAACTTTGCAGAAAAACACACGTTTACAATAAGAACTTCAAACTTAGTTCGAGAGAATTCAAGAAACACGTAGTACCCAGGACAGTAAATCCTCCCTCTGGGCGAGCATACTTTTAAGCCCACTTAGCCTCGTGGTAACTGCACCTGACTAACAGTCTTTTGTCCCGGTTTCGAGTCTCACCCATCTACTTTGAGCCTTTTAGGTCATTGACCTCTCTCGATATGTTCGCTTAAACATGCTACTCAATGCGGCTCTTAAACATGCGCTTCGAGAGGCCCCTTAAACATGCAAAAATGTTGTCCCACTTTAGAGCTCACGCATTTAATATATAGGATTGCAGAGAAAAAAATGATCTGCTGTTGTGGTTGCGCGCAAAACATATGGTGAAATATAACAAGGCAAAAAAAACTGTTGGAGGTCACAATCCAAAATTCGGTTCCAATCCAGTTGACTAAAATGCCAGCTGATGTCTTTAGTACTCATCGCGCATGTTAATCAAAGGCGTCTGTTTTTGTATATGTATCGCTTCCACAGAGATGAGCTTCAGTGATCAATTATTGTTAGGTAAAATTAACATTCTCTTGCATGCTGTGACATCCTCTTGATTATATGTCTGCAAGTTCACCTGCAGACAGTAAAATTACTTCAGTAAAAACGATTCATAAACAACCGGCGATTTTAGCAGCCAAGTTTCCTAGTTGTTTAGACCCTTGTAAGAGGCGTTAATTTTTAAGATTTTGTATTGAGTCTGATGCTTACTTGGCCCCCCTTTGGTAGAAAAGAGTGACTGCATCCCTCTGGTCTAGAAAAATTTCTGATTTGCATGTGCAATTGTTTTTCTCTGGTCTCAATTATGTTTTTAATTGTCTCATTTAAAAGAGTTTAAGCCCAATTTTTTGGATATAGAAGTTTCCGCTGTGTTTGTTGTGACTTACGGAATTCTTCAGAGTGCAATAAGCTCCTCTAAACTAACTCTTTAGCATTATATGGAGTTAGCTACTACCACAGTTGGGTTGTTTCAGTTGGTAGAGCTTAGAGGACTCGACCAACTGAAACAACGAAACTGACATATCTTTTGAATTTCTACCATCTGAGCTAACCACTCTATTAAACCTTAATTTATTTAACCCACCTTTTCTTCAACATTAATTTACTACATTTTAAACGAGTACCAGGCTCAATTAGCCAAACATCAACTACTGCCCAAGGGCAGCTCCGATAAAAGGATTTTAATTTGCCATTAGATCTTGGTATTAACTTATTACTGTTATTATTATCTAATTAGAACTTATTAAATTGTGTCTTTCATTTGAAATAGTTGAGTTTGGCTGTTGGGTGACTTTTGCATAAGGGTTATAGAGACCAGCTCCTGTATTGTAATTGTCATCAGTACAAGTTATGCATTTATAAAGCACTCTACTGACAATTCACGAAATACATGTTCGCAAACCAACACGATTTTTAAGGAAAAGATCAGTTCTGACAAATATGTTGTGCTTTTTGAAAATAATTTTTGAAGTGTTGAATTATAGTGTTGATAAGGAGGTTTATGCTTTTTACCATGAATTTTTAAACGCAATTGACAGAGCACCTCATTACGAGCAGTTGAAAGAAGTTAGCAAAAATTGAATTGGAGAGTATATCTTGGAAACGATTTTCGACTACCTAACGGAAAGGAAACAAAACATAAGGATGGAAAAAATCGAATCAGGCGAAATAGAAGT